>NC_066887.1:34579879-34742202 GCF_022985175.1 Labeo rohita
TTTTTTTTTTTTTAGATTTAGTTTTATTTTAGGATATTTATTTTCCAATTACTATTGTTACACAATATTTTGCAGAGTATGTTACCGTTGCTGGTTTTGGCCTGTCATGGACAAATAAATGACACTAAATTCATTAGTAGGTGGTGGCAAGTCCCTGTTTTAATGAGTGATTCATTGAATCATTCAAACGATTTGTTCAAAACAGCCGATTCATTTAGAAACAAAGCAGGCCTGCGTCCCAATGTGCATACTATTCATCCTAAATTCTGTGACAGTGTTATGGCAGATAGGGTGGATAGTATGCACATTGGGACGCAGGCAAGTAACTTTAAGAATGGATCATTAACTCACTGACTCAAATGATTAATTCAAACCAGCTGATTCACTTTGAACCTAAGCAAGTGACTGTCAATGAATGGATCATTGAATCACTGACTCAAATTCATTTAAACCAACTGACTGATTAAGAAATGAAGCAAGTGGCTGTCATAATGAATGAATCATCGAATCACAGACTCTAATTATCAGTTCAAAAACAGGTTATTCATTTAGAAATAAAGCAAGTGAATGCATTTATGAATGGATCATTAAAATCACTGACTCAATTTATTTATTCAAAACAGGAGATTCATTTAAAAATAAAGCAAGTGACTGTCATAATCACTGACTCAATTCATAAACCAACTGACTGATTAAGAAATGAAACAAGTGACTCAATGAATGAATCACTGAATCACTAACTCAAATGATTCATTTAAACAAACCTATTTAGAAATGAAGCAAGTGTCTGTCATAACGAAGAGATCATTGAATCACTGACTTAAATAATTCATTTAAACCAACAGACTGATTAAGAAATGAAGCAAGTGCCCATCAATGAATGAATCATTAAATCACTGACTCAAATGATTTACAAACTGGCTGGTTCACTTAGAACCTAAGCAAGCGACTGTGATAATGAATAGATCATTGAATCACTGATTCAAACGATTTGTTCAAAACAGGAAATTCATTTAGAAATTAAGCAAGTGACAATCTTTATGAATGGATCATAGAATCACTGATTCAAATGATTTGTTCAAAATGGGTGATTCATTTTTTTAATTTGCTTTAGAACAAGACAAAGTAGGATATACAGAGAAACAGTACAACATAGGAGAAAACAGTGCTATGAATACATGGGTGATTCATTTAGAAATAAAAGCAAGTGACTATCATAATGAATTGATCATTGAATCACCGACTCAAATTATTAATTCAAAATGGGGGATTCATTTAAAAATAAATCTTTATGAACGGATCATTGAATCAGTGACTCAAATGATAATTCAAATGATTAATTCAGGAAAGAGATGCACAAATGTTCTAAACCAGCTTTGCTTGGAACCATTTTCATTGGCAAAACAAAAGACAAAGAAACAAACATGTCAAGCAAATTTAATTGTAATTTTATGTAATAAAAACTCCTTAACATTGCTGCAGTAAATTGTTACAACAAATCGTTTACTACTTTTTTCAATCTTAAAGTGTTTGTTGAAGCAGGTCCAGGCGTGTAGGCCAGTGCTGGTCCTGCAGAAGGAGCCTCAGTGATGATAAATCAATGTAAAGCACAGACAGACAGTTTAAGCCTGAGCGCTGACAGCAGAAGCACAGGAACAAGGGATCAGCGTGTCTTTCTGTTTCTGAGACTGGATGCTTTCTAATCCTGCTCTGACAAACATCATTTCACAAGACAACATTTCATCTGTGCACTTTGCTTATGCTAGCCCAGTGGTAATGTCTGATACTGTTGCAGGTTTTCTTGTATTTTATGGAAGTTTGTACATGCATTATGTTTGCAGCTGGGATGCAACAAACTCAAGTCCACTTCCAAAACAAAGATTCACATATAATGTACTTAACCCCCTTGTCATTCAAAATGTTCATGTCTTTCTTTCTTCAGTTGTAAAGAAATTATGTTTTTCTCAGCTGGGATCATTTACAACTGCATTTGGGATCGTTTGAAGCTGCATTTAAACTGCATTTTGGAAGTTCAAAATCAGGGCACCATATCGGTCCATTATATGGTGAAAAATGCTGAAATGCTTTCCTCAAAAAAAAAAAAAAAAATTTACAACTGAAGACAGACATGAACATCTTGGATGACAAGGGGCTGAGTACATTATATGTGAATCTTTGTTTTGGAAGTGGACTTCTTTAAAGTAAAGAAAATGTTCAGTGAGGATTCCCTTATAATTACACTGCTATAGAGAGTTGTGCAAGCTTAAATCTGATGATTTAAATCACCGTCAGTGTGAACTACCCTTCAATATGTGGTCCATTTTTCTAATGAAAAAAAAAAAAAAAAAAAAAAAAAAAAAAAATCACTAGTAAAATAAATAAATAAAAAATAAAAGTAAAAGCACATTGTTTAATATTTTAGTGAGATCTAAAAGTGAGATCTAAAAATAAAGCCTTAGGGCTCTAAATTTTTTTTTTATTAAATTCCACTATTTTTTTTTTTTTTTGCAATTTTATGCATTATTATCCTGTTTATTTTATTAATTTTATTTATTTATTGAGTTGCATTTTTTTCCACTTAAATTTTTTGGTTGGTTTTCAAGGTTAAATTCAATTCAAAAGCATGTCTAATTAATTGAAATCATGAAAATCATTGAAAAACATCAAATTTAACAGCAATTTATTTCAAGGTTAGTTCCCAAATAAATACAATAATAAAATAATTTTTTTAGCAATTGTGATGTCCTTTAATTTGTAATGACTTGTGATTTAATGTGATATATATATATATATATATATATATATAAAAAATATAAAATATAAAATATATATATTATTTATATATATATATAAAAATATAAATATAAATATAAAATATTATATTATATTATATTATATTATATTAAATAAATAAATAAAAGTAGTATTCACTCAAAACGACTGACCGATTTAAAAGCTATGCCAGTGACTGTTATAATGAATCGATCACTGAATCACTGACTCAAATGATTTGTTTAAAACAGCTGATTCATTTACAAATTAAGCAAGTGTCTGTCTTTAGAAAGAATCATTTGAGTCAGTAATTCAACGATCCATTCATTATGACAGTCTTTTTCTTAGGTTCTAACTGAAATCAGCCATTTAGAAATAATTATTTGAGTCAGTGATTCAGTTATCCATTCATAAATGGATGATTTCATTTAGAACCTAAGCAAATGACTGTCATAATAAATGGATAATTAAATCACTGACTCAAATGATTTGCTCAACTCGGCCGATTCATTTAGAAATCAAGCAAATGACTGTCTTTACGAATGGATCATTGAATCACTGACACAAATGATCCATTCAAAACTAGTGATTCATTTAGAAGTAAAGCAAGTGACTAAACTTAAAATAAATTGCTGTTAAACTGTACAACTTTCATGATTTCAATTAATTAGACATGCTTTTTGATTGTGTGTCAAAACTGGAGTCAAAGAGAATGCTCAAGTTCCTGGCTGTGTATTATATGGGGTGAGGAAACGAAGATCAAAATTAAAAGCAGCTTTTTTTTTTTTTTTTTTTTAAATTAGGACCAAACAAAATTGCAGATTTGTTTTTGTTAAGGTGTAAGAAATTGCTTGAAAGCCATTGCTAAGGCAATCTAGCAGTGGCTGAAGAGAATATTTATTATTACACTGTAGGGGAAGATAAAGCTGGGCATCATCAGAATACTCCACACAAAACTGACTAATGTAAGTGCACTGCAGATATGCATATTAGGATGCAGACCTAAAGATTATTTGTATTCAGAATCAATCCAGTTTAATAGTCAAAGGCAAACATGTTGAATACAAATCATCTGAGATGTTGTTTTTACTTGCTGTATAAAGTCCAGCGGGACACTTCAGAACCGGCAAACAGAAGTAAAGTGCTTTAAGAACTCACACTGAACAAGGTCAAACTAAGTGCACTGCATTTTTGGATGCAATATTTGGCTGTACATTTTGAGAAGGCAATAAATTTTAAACACTGTACTGCCCTCACATGGACATTTAAACACACTACAGAAAAGTGTACCATAAGTGTAAAATATTTAAAATAGCCATCTGAGATTAAGTTAATTATATTATATATATATATATATATATATATATATATATATATATATATATATATTTTTTTTTTTTTTTTTTTTTCCCCCATAATTATAATATTTAATATCTATAGTGGACTGTTAAACTGAGCCTTTTGAGTTGATTAATTGCACTAAGCTACATCCTAAATATCAATATCCAATGATTTAATTTAACATTGGATATCACTAATTATCTTTTTTCATCAGCTCATGAAGCCTGTTTGATTAACTCTGCTCTAAACTCCTCAGTAGCGTTACTGCAATGTCTCGGTGTCCTCTGAGAGACAGACAGGCTCTCGTTGGGAAGATGAAATGCTGTGGGCAGCCAGGAGACGGAGGCGGTTGTCACGGTTACCTGATGTGGGACTACGCTGGACCATCTGCCAACTCACCGTAATTACATCAAATTCTACACTGTCAGCAAAGACTGAGACGGAGAGACAAACAATGATGTGCCTCACGCTCAACACTTTCACAAACACGCTTGCAAAACTGATTCACACAGGCCTTCTCGGCACATTAAATCACCAGACAAAGAGATAAATATACCATTTACTTTCATAAAAATTAGGTAAGTGAGAATTATAAACGTTATCTGAAATACATTTAACTGAAATAAGTTTAGTTGAGGCATTAAATTACTGGAAACTATTTAAAAAAAAAAAAAAAAAAAAAAAAAAAAAAAAAAAAAAAAAGTTTCCCATAGTTTATATATCAATTGAAGAAATAAGCAAAAAAACAACCACCAAACACCGCCAAACACACACAAAAATATTGTGAGATAAAAAGTTTTTTTTTTTTTTTTTTTTAATTAAATTCCCAGTAATTTAATGTTTCAATTTCAACTTTAAATGTTATTTTGGCAACAAACTAAAATGAAGTTTAAGCATTAAAGGGATGGATACCTATTTTCCCCCAAGTTGATATGATTCTTTAGAGTCTCAATGAAAAGTCTATAATATACTTTGGTTAATTCTCAGTGGTACCCTTTTTACCTTGCCAAAATCAGCTCTGCAAAAATCATCCCATTCTGGTCGAGGCTGCTTTAAATGTTAACGAGCTCTGCTCGCCCCGCCCCTCTCTTCTCTCTGTGGAGTGACGAGCCCGTTTACTTTATTTAGCCGATTTGAAAAAGGGGATATTATTTTTTACAACCACTGCATGGATTATCATTTTAGGGTAGATTTGTCCATACACTGCCAACACACATTAATGTTCAAACAACATGAAAAAGTGAAGTTTGCATCCGATGACCCCTTTAAATTACTGAAAACTACTTACAAAAAACAAAATAACTTCTCACAATTTTCTTTTTTCCCCCACTGCAATTAAGAGTTTCTCTTGCAATTCTGAGAAGAAAAAACGAACAGTAAATACTGTGAGATAAAAAGTCACAATTACCTTAAGTTCATGCATTAAATTACTAAAAACTATTAAATAAATAAAAATTGCAACTTCTCACAATTTTCTTTTTCCTCGAAATTCCAAATTTCTTGCAATATATTATATATATTTATTTATTTATTTATTTATTTATTTTTCAAATGTCTAACTAAACTAACTAAACTTCACAATTCTTTTTTTTCCTTGAAATTGAGTTTCACCTGCAATTCTGAATTTATTTCTAACCACAGTAAATATTGTGATAAGTTGAATTACCCTCTTTTGTTTGTTTTAAATTAAGTTCCCAGTAATTTAATGCTTTAACTTCAAATGCTGTTTTAACAACAAACTAAAATAAGTTTAAGCATAAAATTACTGACTGATAATCAAATAAATTAATTAAGAGTTTCTCTTGCAATTCTGACTTTTTTTTCCCCTGACTTTTCTGAGCAAACAACAACAACAGTAAATATTGAGATAAGTCAATTTAAGATTTTTTTTTTTTTTTTAAACTTATTTAGTGGTGGAAATAGGCTTTCATAGGAAACGAACTAGAAAAATGAAGTAAAACCAAACTAAAACTATTAAAAACATTGGATAAAATAAATAAGACAAGTCTGAAATGTAAATATTAGAAAGCTAAAGTAAACAAAACGAACAAATGTTGCCTTGGAAACTAACTGAAATAATTTTAAACTGAAACACTAAAATGACTAGAATTAAACTGAAAACAACAAAAACTAAAATGAAGCTAAAAAGGATTTTTGTTAATTGAAAAAAAAAAAAAAAATAAATAAATAAATAAATAAAAATTAAACCTAAATAGCAATATTTAAACCAATAATAAAAGTGACAAAAAGCACAGAGCACAATTAATTTAATATACGAAAAAAAAAAA
Organism: Labeo rohita; assembly: GCF_022985175.1. Lineage (NCBI taxonomy): Eukaryota > Metazoa > Chordata > Actinopteri > Cypriniformes > Cyprinidae > Labeo > Labeo rohita. The sequence continues at coordinate 34,586,281 of NC_066887.1, forward strand.
AAAAAAAAAAAAAAAAAAAAAAAGTGTACAAATAGACAAATAGAAAAACATAAAAACAATTAGAAAATACTGATAAAAGCTACAACAGTATAGAAATACTACAACACCACTAGTCTTAGCAAAGGGTCAGTTATATTCCTTAAGACACATTCAGTTCAGACAATCCTTCAAGCCGTCAGTGTTTAAATGTAATTTTGCACATCTTTAATCCTGACGTTGAATGACAGGTATGATGCGAGTGAAAGTGTCATGTGTTAAAGTCTCTCTCTGCCTCATTTTCAGCCTCGCATTCTTTTAAGAGTGTAAAAAGTAATTAACACCAAACTTCCTCCTCAAATCTAATTAAAAAGCAAAAGCCCTGCAGATATTAGAGCTGTTATTAATGAGCCTCAGACGGCAGCAGCTAAAGATGACACAAGCCCAAAACGCTGCCGCTTTATGACCCCTCTCATTCTTGGTGTGGTCCGGCATGAATAAATATGTATTTTAAAGTAATTGCATTTTTAAATAGTCTATTATTAGGGTTCCACCCCCCGGGTGATGGGAGTTTTCATTTACGCAGTCGATTTTGAGCCTGCATATTAATGACCTCATTTGCATAAATCTTGTCACTTCATTTTGAATTCTAATTAAAGCCTTGAGTAATTGGTCGTGTGACCTGTTAAACGGAAGCGATGATCTGTCCTGAGCTTATGATGTCAAATCAACACACACTCTCAGATTATCATTAAAGATTCACCATACGGATAAAATTAAGAAACGATGCAATTAGAATTAGCAGAGTTGAAGAAAGCAGTGATTAGCAGTGATGTATTCTCTCTTAACAGCACTATGTATTTACACAAATTATTTGAATTTTGTAGTGCAAAAAAAAAAAAAGTAATTAAATATTAGAAAATATTAAATATGAAATATTAGGAGAAAAAAAAAAAAAAAAAGCTTAAAGTAAACAAATTAACAAATGTTGCCTTGGAAACTCAAATCATTTTAAACCAACATTAAAAAAAAAAAAATAAATAAATAAACTGAAAAATAAGTTAAACTATTAAAAACATTTTTGTTAACTGAAATAAAGCCAAAATAAAACCGAAATAAGTTGAAGCACTAAATTACTATATATTAAAATATACTATTTTTAATTAGACATATCAAGTGATCTGCACCCTCTTGTGGCCCCTTGAGGTACAACAGCTCTGTAATCATTTTCCACACAATTAACTGAACCACACTGCTGACCTTTGACCCCAGGCACTCTCTACAACAGATCAGGGTTATTCTCGAGGTCATCTGTAATGCACCCAGTTTTGACTACAGTGACCTTTGACCTCTGGTGATCAGCAAACTTAACAGTACAAGACACACTCTCAATGATGCATTAGCTTTCATGTCTTTTATCAGTTTATTTCGGCTGAAGCAGCACCAAGTGCATTTACAGCTGTGATGTGAATCTTCTACATTGTGAAGGTTTTATCTGAACAGCTGTGAAATCATAAACATGTTTTATTTCAGTAATAGTAGTGTTTATTACATAGTAGTGAACGGAACAGATTTAACTATAAACAAAGATAGTAAAATCATTAAGACACAGCAGCACACCAAATTAAGATTAATATTTCTTTTAAGTTGTTCAGCTGCAGATACTACTTAAAACACTTACAAATGAGCCAGAATGACTGTTGAATGACAGATACAAAACAACAGATGACAGAAAATGTTAACACTGAAACAACTTCATTAGCATACACTAATTATTCACAATATTGTTCCAATTGCATTTTCACATGTATGGATGAGCCTTAAGTCATTAATTTGTCCAATCCTAACAAAAGCAAATGGAAGCATGAGTTTTATTGCATCTAAACGGCCATAGAAAACAACATTTTTTGGGGGGGGTGGGAAGAAAAAGGCCTATTTTGTAAAATTCTTTAACATTAAGTTGAGTATTTGGACAATTTTCCACTCTTCTGCAGAATGCAAGTTCATCAGAAAGGGATTAATAATCAAAATACTGTAAATTGTGCATTTACGCAATTATATTTATTACATTTTATTTTTTAATAATTATATAAACTTTTGACATTTGACTACTTTTATTCTGGTGAGTGCATTAAAGCTGATATACATGCATAATTAAAAAAAAAAAAAAAAAAAAAAAAAAACTTCATATTTTGTGAATGAAACCGTACATACCAGAAGATTTTGGTATTTTTGAACTCAAGATCAAATTGTTTTTGGCGAATGAGCAAATAATAAAATAAACCTTTCAAAGTTGTCATAAAACCAAAACAAAACCCATTGTTTTCTTAGCACAACTTCAACAACTGACACTGACAATATATGCACAAAACTGCTTTGGCTTTGTGTTTATGTGCACTATAAATATAGCATCTCAGCACTGAAGTCTGTTGAAGGAACACTTTTGGAAAAGTGCTGCAGTGAGAGCTGACAATTACTGACAGACAGAAAGACACAAAGTACAGATGAGAAAGTTTTTGAATTTAGAAAAACTGTCTCTCACACACACACACACACGCACAGAGAGAAAATGCTTTGTTTGGATTCACAATCAGATCGTCAGCACAGGATCTAACAGAGCGAACCTAACAGCACCTCTCTATAGACAAAATGTCCCGCTGCCACAGAGCTGAATTTCACTGAGCAGCCCAAACTACAGCACATCTAAATGAATGCAAACATGGCAAAGAAGCTGCATCTGAACAGGCATTTGGTGCATTTACACCTAATGAGACGTGGCATGCATGCATCTGTACTGTAAAGCTACGTAAATGCTGTTAGATCAATGTTTAAATATAAAAGGATAAATATGCAATTAATGTGTAAAACAAATTCCATATATTACATACACTATATTGCCAAAAGTATTAGCTCACCTGCCTTGACTCGCATATGAATTTAAGTGACATCCCATTCCTAATCCATAGGGTGCAATATGATGTCGGTCCACCCTTTGCAGCTATAACAGCTTCAACTGTTCTGGGAAGGCTGTCCACAAGGTTTAGGAGTGTGTTTATGGGAATTTTTGACCATTCTTCCAGAAGCGCATTTGTGAGGTCACACACTGATGTTGGACGAGAAGGCCTGGCTCTCAGTCTCCACTCTAATTCATCCCAAAGGTGTTCTATCGGGTTGAGGTCAGGACTCTGTGCAGACCAGTCAAGTTCATCCACACCAGACTCTGTCATCCATGTCTTTATTGACCTTGCCTTGTGCACTGGTGCACAGTCATGTTGGAAGAGGAAGGGGCCAGCTCCAAATTATTCCCACAAAGCTGGGAGCATGGAATTGTCCAAAATGTCTGAGTTTCTTTCACTGGAATTAAGGGGCCAAGCCCAGCTCCTGAAAAACAACCCCACACCATAATCCCCCCTCCACCAAACTTTACACTTGGCACAATGCAGACAAGTACCGTTCTCCTGGCAACCGCCAAACCCAGACTCGTCCATCAGATTGCCAGATGGAGAAGCGCGATTCGTCACTCCAGAGAACGCATCGCCACTGCTCTAGAGTCCAGTGGCGGCGTGCTTTACACCACTGCATCCGACGCTTTGCATTGCACTTGGTGATGTATGGCCTTGATGCAGCTGCTCGGCCATGGAAACCCATTCCATGAAGCTCTCTGCGCACTGTTCTTGAACTAATCTGAAGGCCACATGAAGTTTGGAGTTCTGTAGCGATTGACTCTGTAGAAAGTTGGCGACCTTGTCGCACTATGCGCCTCAGCATCCGCTCACCCTGCTCCGTCAGTTTACGTGGCCTACCGCTTTGTGGCCGGGTTTGCCGTCATTCCCAAACGCTTCCACGTTGTTATAATACAGCTGACTGTGGAATATTTAGGAGCGAGAACATTTCACAAATGGACTTGTTGCACAGGTGGCATCCTATCACATTTCCCGACTGGAATTTACTGAGCTCCTGAGAGCGACCCATTCTTTCACAAATTTCTGTAAAACAGTCTGCATGCCTAGATGCTTGATTTTATACACCTGTGGCCATGGAAGTGATTGGAACACCTGATTCCGATTATTTGGACAGATGGACGGATGGATAAAACTCACCTGATTGTAGCTTTCTAGTAAACCTGAAGACACTGATTAGCTTGTTCAAGTGAGTTTTATCAGGGTTGGAGCTAAACTCTGCAGGAACACCGGCCCTCCAGGACCAAGTCTGCCCAGGTCTGATTTAGAGCCTTTAAAGCCTCATTTAAACTACATTTTGGAAGTTCAAAATCGGGGCAATGAAGTCCATTATACGGAGAAAAATCCTGAAATGTTTTCCTCAAAAACCATAATTTCTTTACAACTGAAGAGAGAAAGACATGAACATCTCGGATGACAAGGTGTTGAGTAAATTATTTGTGAATTGTTGTTCTGGAAGTGGACTTCTCCTTTAATGTTTAAACAACAGCACTTAGATTAAGCAACAAAGCTGTAAAGTAGATGCCAGCAAAGGGATGGAAAAACATTTTAAAAACTGCAGATGAACAGTAGTGAGAGATTACAAATGGACTAATGTTTGCTCATTTACTGTACTGTTCATCAAGTAAGAGTTTGTGGAAGGCAAGTTGTTTTGGATAAAAGGCTCTGGTAAATAAGTAAATGTTATGCTACAGATCTAAACAGAAAATGATACAGCCAACTGCACAGAAACTCATCTACTATAATATAACACACTGTATTAAACACAAATATATGATGTGTGCAGACAGATGTGTCTATTTTAAAGCAGAAATCTGATATCTGTGAAATCACAAATTACACTAAATAAAGACGAGAGGAAATGTGAAAATGTGTTGTGACAGCAGCTAATGAAATCAAACATCGCTTTGAGGTCACATTGTACAATCTGCCAAAAAAAAAAAAAAAAAAAAAAAAAAAAAAAAAAATCATATCTTAAAGGATTCAAAACTATTATAGTATATAGCAGGCTTTAGTCAAGTTTCTTGAACATCTAATGATGCATGTCATTTATTAATGGAGTAGCAAACTCGTATTCATATTAACGCTTTCTCTAGTGGAAAAAAGGCTTATGAATTATGGATTAATTTCTTCAAACACAGCTTTTGGCATCTTAAGATGTTAAAGGAGAAGTCCACTTCAAAAACAAAGATTTACATATAATGTACTCACCCCCTTGTCATCCAAGATGATGTAAAGAAATGTTTTTTTTTTTGAGGAAAACATTTCAGCATTTTTCTTCATATAATGGACTGATATGGTGCCCCGATTTTAAAATTCCAAAATGCAGTTTAAATGCGGCTTCAAACGATCCCAGATGAGGTTGTAAACAATCCCAGCCGAGGAAGAAGAGTCTTATCTAGCAAAATGATCGGTTGTGTTAATATTAAAAAAAAACAAAAAAAAAAAAAAAAAAAAAAAAAAAACACAACAATTAAAAACCTTTTCAAATCTCAAATGCTCGTCCAATCGTATTTTCTCCCTCAACTTCAAAAATAATTTCAAAATCATCCTACATCACTGCAGAAGTACCGACCCAGTCTTTGCAATGTGAACATGCAAAGAAGATCAAACACCCTTAACAAAAAAGGTAAAACAGCGATATAGGGTGATACTGAAGTTGAGGGAGAACATGGAGTGGGAGGTGGGAGTTTTTCGGCATACCCTAACTGTCATAAACCGGAACAAAAACAGTCCAGGCAGAGTGAGACAAGATCAGCATTTGACATTAAAAAGAATATAAATTGATTTTTTTTTTTTTTTAAATAACTGTTCATTTCGCTAGGTAAGACCTTTATTCTCGGCGGATCGTTTGAAGCCGCATTTAAACTACATTTTGGAAGTTCAAAATCGGGGCACCATATCAGTCCATTATATGGAGAAAAATCTTGAAATGTTTTCCTCAAAAAACTATTTTTTACAACATCTTGGATGACAAGGAGGTAAGTACATTAAATGTGAATCTTTGTTTTGAAAGTGGACTTCTCCTTTTAAGTGATGACTGGAGTGGATTATTGTGATGTTTTTAATCAGCTGTTTGGACTGTCATTCTGACAGCACCCATGTACTAAATTTACATGAGTAAATGGAGCCACAGCATTAACAACAACCTCGAAATAAGAGCGGGTTTACCTGTCAATCAAATGCATGATCCATTACTACATCAGAATCATCATTTGCCAACAGAAAATAATAGTTTAAATGCTGTAGCATTTGTGACCCTGGACCACAAAACCAGTCTTAAGTCGCTGGGGTTTATTTGTAGCAATAGCCAAAAATACATTGTATGGGTCAAAATTATTGATTTTTCTTTTATGCCAAAAATCATTAGGAAATTAAGTAAAAATCATGTTCCATGAAGATATTTAGTAAAATTCCTACTGTAAATATATCAAAACTTAATTTTTGATTAGTAATATGCATTAGTAAGAGCTCCATTTGGACAACTTAAGGTTGTCCAAATGAAGGACAACTTAACACTAAAGGTGATTTTCTCAATATTTTGATTTTTTTGCACCCTCAGATTCCATGTATTCAAATAGCTGTATTTTGGGCAAATATTGTCCTATCCTAATAAACCATACATCAATGGAAAGCTTATAAAGTTTATTCAGCGTTGATGTGATTTATAAAGCTCAATTTCGAAAAATTGACCCTTATGACTGGTTTTGTGGTCCCGGGTCACATTTTATTTTATTTATATTAGATAAAGCAGCTGACATCATGCAAAGGTGTGACATAAAACAATACAATCCTCAGCAATAGGGACATTAGAACATATTTTAGGTTTAATATTAAGAAATGTGCATTGGGCACATGTAGTATTCCAAATAAAGTTATAAAAGAAATTATAATTTCTATATCAAAATGTCCAAGGAATATATTCGTAAATATTTTAATAGATTTGACCTATACTTATTTTGAAATAAATGTATTTTAAATATTACTTTCCACTAGGTAAATTTCTACATATGCTATTTGCCATACCACAACATCATTAAACTTTTTTTTTTTTTTTTTTTTTTTTTTTTTAAAAAAGTACTGCTCATTGCAGAGCCGAATGGCCTCCAGCTCCCCCTCTCAGGACGTCCAGCTTCACCTCTGTGTGAACTAATGGGTGGAGTTATGTTTAGGATGTAAGGGGTAGGGTTAGGCTGTGGTTAGGCATCTATCTCCACCCATTACCTCCAGCGAGGAGGAGCTAGAGCTCCAGCTCCTCCCATTTGGCTCTGCAACAAACACTCATTTTTTTTGCCCTCACTCTCTGACTCTCTGTAATTTTCCCCTGACTAAGCATAAAGCATTTAGGAAAAGCATTTAAATAATCCTGTGAATACACAAAGAATGCAGAATCAAATCGCATCGAATTTTATTGTGAATTGCCTCGAATTGAATCGTTCTAAATTTGCAAAAGTTGTTCTCGCATCGAAACCTTACAATCAAATCAATTCGTTGTTTACCCAAAAATTCACATTTGTGAGGGCCAACATGACTCTAATAATGAGATGCAATTATTAAAAGTGTAGATTCAGCACTGGTTTTGACCTTTTATGCAGTAACACAGTGGAAAAGGTCACCTGGATGATGATGAGACGACACAAATTACTTCAATATTTAACACTCAGCAGCACAGACTGACCTCTATAAAGGGTCAATTAGAGATTCAGGAGCTCAAAACCAGCCTGTTGCAAACTCCTTACACTTACATCTGATGTTCGTAAATTCGTAGACATGGTTCAGGAGAAATATGCACCTGACTTCTTGAAAGCAAATATTTAGGCACATTTCATGCAAAAACGAGCAATGAAAATGCTTGAGGTTAAACAAAATGCAATATTCCTTTAAGAATAACTCAATGCAGCACAAAACAATGCCTCTCAGAGAGCATGCAATCCACAGTTATGTCTTAAACGAACAGGAGTGTGCAATCAAATTGTTATCCATTGAATCGTAATTGAGCCGAATTGTGAGGCAAGTGAAGCTTCACACTTCTATTTCCTAACTGAAGGTGTTTGTGCAACTAGGACCAGGACCTTTCACAATACCAAACACATTTTAACCACTACACGTGTTAAAAAATAGAGGTGAAGATCTGTTGCTATTTCCATCTCAACTTTCAACTTTCACAACAGTCATAATAGTACAGAATTTAAGTCTCAGTTCTACATCCTCACACTAACATTAAAGACAAACCTAACAAATACACTGTGGACAACACTAAAACACAGTCATATATAATATAAACTACACATATCTTCATTACGATCTGACACAGCCAGAAAACACACTGTATCAAAGATAACAATCAAACACACACTTGCCTATTGCGGTGTTGCACATCAGGTCAGATATAGGTTTTACTGAAATGTGATTATCCAACACCATCTGAGAGAAAGAAAAACATGACAAATATGAGAAGCACACAAGAGATAGAGAAGTTGAGAAAGATGAGAAACGGCATATATAAACAGCTTTGAAAAAAGTTACATAAATAAAGTGTCATGAACCTACCTGAACTAGCTATGACATCCATAGCAAGATTTTAAGCTCAAATGTTATGCCTGTGCTAGCCTTTAGCTAACTAATAAATAACTCTTGCTTTGATATTTTACAGTCAGACATGAAAACTAAAACTTTATTAAAAAAAAAAATAAATAAATAAAAAAAATTAGCTATTATTTCAGTTTACGATGTTTCAAGATTTCCACTTGTTTTTGAATGTTTTAACGCTCACAAAGGCTCTTGCGGCCTGCTATGACGTCACATCCGTACAGACGCAACGGTCACCAGTAAAACGGTAATTAGCTTGATCAAATTACTTTAAATTTTACAAATTTATAAACAAATGATAAATTAAACGTCAAACAAACGTTTAATTTAGATAATCACACCAACAAGTATAGATTTAAAGAAGAAAAAAGGATCAGGTTATTATTTTCGACTACTTCTATTAATACACATGTATGTTATTATTATTAGGCTGTTTAATATATCGTTTTATCTTGCTTTAAATCCATTCGTCAAATTAAAAGTCTAAACTCGTTTCCTCAGAAATATTCTCACCGATTTATTTCGGAGAATTGTATGTCTAAAAAATAAAAATAAAAGGTTTACTCACGAAATAAAGTTTTCTCACAGAACGTCAGGTTGTTAAGACCGTGCGATTTTTTAGATCCTGCTTGATGTCACACGTTTCGGCGTTTCGTTTCCGCCGGTTTGGTTTTTCCCGCCCACAGCGCGTGAGCGCAATTCCCGCCTCGCTCGCGTCCATCTTCATCCGCTGCCTCAAATGTTTGCGCAATCAATACTAAAGGCCAACAAAACTCATAATGCCGATTAAATAAAATTATGTTGATTTCACAGTGCAGAAAAACGAGAAGTCTGACTCCTAACTAACCTTTCTACAAATTTCAGGTCCAACCCCAATCAAACACACCTAAAGCAGCTAATTAAGGTGTTAAAGGTTACTTGATAATTACAGACAGGTGTTGGAGCTCTCAGTATGGTTTTACTTGGAAAACAGATTTTTCCATTCCAAATCATATATTTGGGTCATTATAAAAATATGATGACAAACATGATTGAATTTGAATATTTATTGCAGATTATTTTAATTTGTTAAATTACAGAAAATCCACAATAAAAGTAAATAAAAAATAATATAATAATATAAATAAATTATTTCTTTATTTAAAAAAATAAGTGTGTGTGTCCAAAATACTTTGACTTCCAAGATAAAAGTTCAGGTAAAAGCATGGTGCACATTTTGTTCGAAACTGATTTGATGTTATAATTAATGCTGTCAAATGATTAATCACGATTAATCACATCCAAAACAAAAGTTTCTGTTTACATAATAAATGTGTGTGTACTGTGTCTCTGAATCTCTGGTATATATAAATATACACACATGCATGGATATATTTAAGAAAAATATGTTATATTTATATATTAAATAAATTTATTTATATATAATATTAATTATATGAATAAAAAATATACTATGTGTATTGATATATACGTACATAATATACACAATACACACACATTTATTATGTAAATAAAAACTTTTATTTTGAATGCAAAATCCCAGCAGTAGTTACAATTTATTGATCATAATTTGATCAGGATTAGAAGATTAGAAGAATTTTGAAGATATTTTTATTCTTAGAAAATGTTTTTTAAATGAGAATCTGTCATTATATATATATATATATATATATATATATATTATACATTGTCTTGGTTGACGATCTGATGACATTTAAGATTAAAATATTCAAAAATACATCTATCTATCTATCTATCTATCTATCTATCTGTTATGTCTTACACTTGTTTCAATACTGTATTTACGGTGTATTCTAAATTCATTCTACTCTAAGGTTGTAAGTGTGGGAGCTTGAATATTTTCATCAACTTTTTTCAGGGCCTTTGGTTTCTTCAGAAGTCTTCAGGAAACTCTGATTACGCACCACCAGGTGGCGCCTGCAGATCACACATCTCATCCAGACTGGAGGGGACATAACCTCTGAGACCTGTGTGATATGAGACAGTATTTTGAATATGACAATTGCATGGAGTGCTTCATCCTTAATGAGTACATTCCTCAGTGCATTCATTAAAATAACATATGCAAGGTTAGTAATATTCTAAACATGGGTGTCATTTAATTCCCTGTATTTCTTTCACTTGTCAGATCAGCATCTTCCTTGATCCTGGAATAATCCTTATGTAAACCAATGACGTTTGGGGTTAATTTTCGGGTGATAACCGAGATGAGATATTATCATCCTATCATTTCCCACTGATTTTAAAGGAGAGCACACATGGAGCCAGTTAAACAGAGGGAGCAGGATCTCATGCAGTGCAATCAGGTTATCCATCCACTTAACATCTTCGGTTAAGCACCAGCAGTCAGCTCCGTTTTAATATAAGCGAGGCTCTCACACCTCAGCTCAACAGCTTGTGGAGTTGGAGGCGATTTTCTTTAAGGGATTTCTAACAAGCCTCAGTGCGAACAAGGATAATTTGATCAAACGCAGACTTTTTTTGCAAGAGCCAATTAAACAGAGTGAGTAAGACTTCACACAATGCGACAACAGAAAAAACAAAACGCTCGGCAAGAACGGCAGAAACGCCTCTGTAATCGTTCTAATTACAAAATCTCCAAAATTAGTCATGCTTAGCTTTGGAATGCTAGCTGACGAGGATCTGAGACGCAGAATTAGATCAGAGCAAAGAGTCTGTTGGTAAACAGGTGAAATACTAGATAGAAGACTAGATCAACAGTATCAAACTCATCTACTGTCTGTCTGTATGTGTATCTACAGTGCTGAGAAAAATGTTCCGTCTTCCTTCTTTTTTACAGTTCATCATTGTACTCAAATGTTATTGATGAAATGGACATAAAAAAATGGTGCATCTTTCATTTCATTGTTTTAGTTATGCAATCATCAGCTGTGGACAAAGTCTGATGGACATCTGTCTGTCTATCTGTCTGTCTGTCTGTTGTCTCAGATAAACAGACAGATGAATAGACAGACAGATAGACAGATGTCCATCTGTCCGTCCGTCTATCTATCCGTCCGTCAAACAAATGAATAGACAGATGTCTATCTATCTATCTATCTATCTTTACATCCATCAGACAGACAGACAGACAGACAGACAGACAAATAGACAGGCAGACAGACAGACAGACAGATAGACATCCATCTGTTTATCTATCTATTTGTCTGACAGACAGATGAATAGACAGATAGACAGACATCCGTCCATCTATTCACCTATCAATCTATCTATGTATCTATCATTTGTCTGTCTGTTGCCTGTCTATCTATCCATCTGTCTATCTGTCTGTCAGACAGAGAGACAGATGAATAGACAGACAGACAGATGCATGTCTGTCTGTCCATACGTCCGTCCGTCCATCTATCTATCTATCTATCTATCTATATATCTATCTGTCTGTCTATCTATCCATCCATCAGATAGATGAATAGACAGATAGACAGATGTCTGTCCATCCGTCTATCTATCTGTCTGTTGCCTGTCTATCTATCCATCCATCTATCGGTCTGTCTATCTATTTATCTATCTATATATTATCTGTCTGTCTATCTATCCGTCCGTCAGATAGATGAATAGACAGACAGATAGACGTCTATCCATCTGTCTATCTATCTATCTATGTATCTGTCCATCTGTCAGACAAACAGACAGATAGATAGATAGATAAAAAGATAGAGAGTTTGTCTGTCTGTCGCCTGTCTATCTATGTATCTATCTATCTATCTGTCTGTCTGTTTCCTATCTATCCATTCGTCTATGTCTGTCAGTCTATCTATAGATAGATGAATAGACAGACAGATAGACGTCTGTCCGTCCATCTATCTGTCTGTCTGTCGCCTGTCTGTCTATCTATCTAAATATCTATCTATCTAGTTATCTAGCTGTCTATCTGTCTGTCCGTCTGTCAGACAGACAGACAGACAGATGAATAGACAGGCAGATAGATCTATCTGTCTAGCTTTCTAGCCATCTATCTTTTCATCCATCTATCTATCAGTCATTTGACTGTCTATCTGTCTGTCTCTCAGTTTGTTTCTCTCTCTGTCTATCAGCGTGTATTTGTGTATCTATCTAGAGAGTGCATGTACGTGTCTATCTGTCTATCCATCTATCTTTAGTGTTGTGTGTCTGCGGTCTGTATGTGGCCTACAGGCTGTTCTTCACAGACCCTCAGCGGGGGCGTCACATGTGCGCTGGCTGCACTCTCTGCTCAGCGCCGCTAAATGATCCCAGACCGTTCCAAACCATCCCAGGCCGCGCCAAACCAGTACAGAACGCACAACTGCTCCCACATTTGTCCCCGCGTCTGTGTTGACGCGCCGGACGCCAAGCGCGGGGGGTACGAGCCCCTCGTTCAGCTGGGTACGGGCGTCTGACGCGCACCCGGTGCCCAGCCGGCGGAGGGGCTGTGTTTAAATTAAACAGGCACGCAGGGACGGCCCTGTGTGGGTCCTCGTAAGGCCTCGCACACAGATGTTTCTTGGGCATTGTTATCCAGAGAGCACAGATAATTGGTTTTCTCCTGGATGGGACGGGTGATGCTGTTGCCAGTGTGTGTGTTTTTTGGGTGTGGGCTTCGGCTATTAGGGTGTATATGTGTGGTGCTGTGTGCGTCTGCTGGTTGCCACCATATGCCAGCAGTCGCTTCCTATGGTTTTACAATTTTAGCACATTAACACGCCGCGACGGGTCGGTGCACCTCCGTCCCGCCGTACGCCGCTGTATTTTTCATGGTTTGCATCAGAATCACGTGCAAACCGGTCTAAGTCGGTCCGTTTAGCGCTCTGGGGAGACCATGGCTGGGTTTCATGTGGTTTCTCTCGAGCAAAACCTCTAAGCAGCACAGCTGAGAGTTTCCGCCTCAGAATTATTCCAATTAACACTTCTGTCGGCTGTCGGCTGCTGATACGGGCCCGATCCCAGCGCTCAAACCTGCCGCTGATCGCCGATCAGCCTCTAACGTCTCTGTCGTTAAGACACGGCCGGCAGAAACTGACTCTGGATCAGCGCTTTAACTGGAGTCTGATGTATGGTGAACATCTGAGCACCGCTTCTCACCACTAGAGGGCAGTTCATGACTTTGCTTCTGATTCTGGCGTCCATGTAGACCTGAGAGCTGACCTGAAAAGAGATGAGAGCACAGAAAGATGTAAGGACAGAGATTCGTTAGACTAGGAATGACAGAAGCAAACTGTTTTTGCTCAGGAGACTGAATGGGAACTCACTGCATTTAATTAGCAACGTTATCGCAGATGTTTCTCATGAAAGGCCTTGGAAATAAAAATAAACCCAGTCTGTAGTTGTCATACAACAGTGCTTCTTAACATTTGTGACTCTAAGACTTAAATAAAATATAATATTTACAGAGCTAGTGTCAATGTAAGTCAGTGAATTAACCAGAATTAATTTTGTGATTTCAGATGTTTCAAGAAATGTAAGTTGTTCAATAAAAATAATAGTTATTTAAAAAGGGGGAAATATATGATTTCAGTTTGACTGTTTGTTTTTTGTATGTTAATTAAGTTAGACTGTTCTAATTAATTATTATAATTATTATGAGCAACAGAGTAATAATAATTATTATTATTAAAACTTCAGTTTGACATTTAGATTTTTTCGTTAAAATATATTGTTGTTGTTGTTAATATTAATATTATTATTATGAACAACAACAACAACAACCATTATTATTATTGTTGTTGTTATTATTGTTATTATTAAGTTAGATTGTTTTAATTGTATTATTATTATTATTATTATTAGGTGTTTTAATAATAGTTTAATAATATGTTTGTTTTTAAATGTAAGTTGTTCAATAAAAACAATAGTTATCAATGAGATTTAAACTTCAGTTTGACATGTTTTGTTTTTTTTAGCATTTTAAGTAAGTTAGATTGTTATTATATGTATTGTTGTATATATTATTATTATTATAATTATTATTATTTGTGTTAGGCATGTCAATATAGGTCAAATAATTAACCACAATTCATTTTATGATTTCAGATATTTCAGTTTGACATACAGAGTTTTTATTTATTTTAATATTATTATTATTATTATTATTATTATTATTATTATTATTATTATTATTATTATTATTATTATTATAATAGTAATAATGATGATTTCAGTGTGACATATTGATTAAATTGTACTAATTTATTAGAATTTATTATGAACAACAATGATTATTTTTATTAATTAGTAAGACTGTTTTAATTTTATTATTTGTGTTAGGAGTGTCAATATAGGTCAATTAATTAACCTAAATTAATTTTATGATTTCAGATATTTCAGTTTGACCTACAGATTTATTTTATTTAGCATTTTCATTTAGATTGTTTTAATATATTATTATTATTATTATTAATAATAATAATAATAATAATAATAATACGATTTGTTTTGACATTTAAATTAAGTTATATTGCTTTAATATTATTGTTATATATTATTTTTTTTTAAAGAACCACTGTCATAAGAGCGTAGACCTAAATTAATGTAAATATATATTGAGATCTCTGACTTTTGAGTGCATTTCTGAGCACATTTTGAGACACTGTTGAGATCTTTTCTAAGACAGGAGGAGATGTGAGATTACTGGAATCTATTTCTTAAGAGAAATGAATGTCTTCATTAGCAGAAGTCTCCATTTGCTCTGAATTTCATCTCTCTTCTGTCATTATTAGACATCTCATTTGCTGTTTCTTTTGTTCCAGTGTCAGTCATGTGGATCCTGCAGACGAACTGTTGTTTTGTAGGACTGGAGGCCCTTTGACTCGCTCAGGTGGGATTTTCTTCCTGTTTACATCCACATCCAGCAGGTGAGAGCAAAACCGAGGGTCGCACACGTAGATATGAAATACCTAGATGTCACATTAGCAACTGTTGCTAATTACCACCATACATCAGATGCGTCTGCCATGTTGGAAAGGTCAAGATCGGCTCATAACACATCATGCCCGTGTCACTGTCTCAGTCGTAGGCTGTGTTGTGTTACTGCATCTTTGCCGCTCGGTTAGCGATCCCATACGATGACGTTTTCAAAGCGGTGGCGCTTTTTCAGTAACAAGCCAATTTTCTCAACAAGTAGCATCGCTACATCACAGTTTGTATGTCACATTGTATTGCACAGTTTTGCTCTCAAGCAATAATAAAACACACTCCTACAGTATTACTCTCTCTATCAGGCAGAACTGAGAAGTGTGATTCATTTCAATGAATCAGTTGATTCAGAATGGGTTCTTTTTGCAAATCAGTTCATTTGAATCATCTGGTTCAAACGAAAGAATTTGAATTCATTTGAGTCATTAATCAGAAGTGTACACAAACTTGCTTTATTATATATATTTACGTTTTTTGTTTAATATGCATTGTGCACAGTATGTGTGTATACATATTTTTGTTAATGTACATGTTTTAATACAATAACTTCTTTTAAATAAGTTATTTTTAAGTAGCTTTATATATTACTTTATTTTAGTGTTTTTAGTTTTTTGTCAGTTTTGTTGTTTTGTTAAATGATCTGATATTAATATGCACACATAAATAATATTTATAATATTTTTAGAATATATAAAATGTTTATATTTTTGTTGAAATTATATTTTATATAATTATATTTTAAAATGACATTTTTAATCACTTTATTTATATACAGAACATAATTATTTATCTATAATATATTTTAGTAGCTTGTTGTATAGCAAAACTTGTTCTCATGTATAGTTTGACCAGCTAATCTACTTTAAAACTACAGCACTGATGGCCACATATATAACAATTGATGAGTTTGTGTGTACATTTATGTGGATGTGTATGATGTTGCGCACACACACAAACACCCACGCACCCACACAATTCATTGTGTGTGCTGTTGAAATCCTCTTGACTCATATCTGTCAAATCCATCTCATGCGATGCTGTGACTCAGACTCCGCCTCCAGACCATGTGACTGACAGCAGAGTTCAGTCACTAATGATGGTCACCATTCACACACACACACACACACACACACACACACACACACACACACACACACACAATGAAGTGCAGCTGCTGCTGTGGCTACAGAGGCCTGTTCAGACCAAAAAAACAACATTTGTGTTTTACACATGTGATGTTCACAGCTCTGAATCAAACTGACTCATCTGCATTTACATGCAAACACACAATATCTAGAAGAACAATAGCTGACTTTAGATTATAAAACAGTCATTGAGTGTGTCTGTGGGCAGACGACATGCAAACAGTGCTGCAATGAGACACACTTCATTAAACGGCTTTAAACAACACTTTTATAACTTGTTTGCAGTTATTACTCAATTATTTATCTACATGAGCGCATACTAATTGACAGACTATATGGAATATAAACTGTGTGTGTATGTGTATGTGTTTGACCAAACCTATATTTATACACACAGAGATAGATAGATAGATAGATAGATAGATAGATAGATAGATAGATAGATAGATAGATTAGATAGATTTAATAATAGGAATATTAAGAATTTATATAATATATATATATATATATATATATATATATATACACACACACACACACACACACATAAGTATTCAATTAATAATCAAATAATTTATAATAAATAAACTATAAACATTAATATATTAAAATTATATATTATTGTAGATATTTTATATATTATATATATTAAAAATTAAATATTTAAATATATGTAATGACAAACACACACACACACACACACACACACATGTATGAAGTATTCAATTAATTTATAATAAATTATAAACATCAATATATTAATATTGTATATCACATTTTATATATTTATTATATATTAATGAAATATTTATTTAAATATGTTATGATGCACACACACACACACACACACACACACATATATATATATATATATATATGTAACAATAAATGAAGTATTCAATTAATATTCAATTAATCTGTAATACATAAACTGTAAACAAATATTAATATATTAATGTTATATATATATATATATATATATAATATTTTATATATATAATATTTTATATATTAAATAATAATAAATAAAATATTTATTTAAATATATGTAATGACACACACACACATATATATAATTACATAACTATAATAAATAATTATATATAATAAATTATATATATATGATGTATTCAATTAATATTCAATTTCAATAAATACAAAAAAGTTTATAAATATATAAAAATATATTAATATTACATATATTTGATATATTTATTATATATTAAATGATGAAATATTTATTTACATATGTTATGACACACACACACATGTAGTATATACGTAGTCTAATATTTTATATGTACTAATATATGTACATGTTTTTTTTCTTCCAGCAGTGTGAATTTTACATTTTCATGACTTCTTAAACACACATATTTCAAACACACATTTAATCAATATAAGCCAATGGAAACTAGTGATATATATTTTAAAAGAAATCTTTATGCTAAAACAAGTTCCTGTCCATGTTATTTGTCAGCTGCTGATGTGTGTGAATGTGTGTGTGAATGTGTGTGTATGTGTTTGTTGGGCGGGGGGGAATATTGTGTTATTTTGAAAAAGCTCATTAGTGATGATCCGGTATATCAGGGTCTTGCGTGTGTGTGTGTGTGTGTGCGTGTGTGTCACATGCATTCATTCATTAGCTGTATTTCCTCTAACAGGGTCATTTTGTGATGTAGCGTATATCACAGTGTGTTCAGAGTTTGTGAGTGTTTGTCAGAGCAGCTACAGGTCGCGTGTGGTCTGTGTGGAAGATGCCGGTGTGTGTATGTGTTACCCTGTAGGAGTGTGTGAGAGGTGTGTGAGGTGTGTGTTTGTGTGTGTAGGCACTGTGGAGAACACTTGATTGTGTGTGTGCATCAATAAGTGTGAATATGTGGTTTTGTGTGAGCTATAGTTTGATGGTGCATGTGTGTGTGCTCAAGATGGTGTATGTGTGTGTGTGGAAAAATGTATAAAAAAAGTATAAACGTTCAAAAATAAAGTCTATAAATGTCTCATAATGTCATACAACAGAAGGCAGGTATTTATGAATATGTGTGCTATTATTGTAAGGTTATAAATGACATACACAAATGAGTTTTATGAAAAAAAACTTCTCACAATTACACACAATTACACATGCTAGTAAATAATGTTATACATTCTGATGACAATTCAATGTAGAATACAAGGATGTTTTTATATTATTAAAATAAAAAAAAAATATAGAAATCTATAATTGTATATTTAAATTCAAATTAAATATTCTATATAAATATATATTATAAAAAACTTAAATATATAAATTATATTTAATAAATAATTAAATATACTATATAAATATATATTATAAAAAATTTAAAATATGTAAATTATATTTAATAAATAATTAAATATATAAATAAAATTAATAATTGTAAATATTTGTATATATATATATAAACTAAATGAAATAAACTAAAAATAAATAAATATAACTCATAAAAACATATAACACTTGTATTATTTGAATTATTTGAATTACATATTTATAAGTATGTTATATACAAATATATAATTGTATATTTCAATTTCAATTAAATATTAGATATAACTACACATATATACACTATATATATATATATAAATAAATAAATAAATAAATAAATAAATGTATTAAATAATTAATAAATTAATAAATAAAATAAAATAAAAATACATAAATATATAATTATACATTTATTTTTGGAATTAAATATACATATTTTTATTATTCTTATATATATATATATATATATATATATATTAATAAATAAATAAATATACATATTTATAAATATATTAATCATAATTACTTCATATTACAATTATACTTATTTAATTGTACACATTTTTATTATTATTATGAAAAATTACATATTAAATACAAAATACAAATACACAAATATATAATTATATTTGTATATTTAGATTTAATATATTGTTCCCCTACATATATTAATAGTATTTTTTGTATTCAAATGTAATATATAATCATACATATTTCATAGTTTAATTATTATATTTTAATTAAAAAAAACATTATTGTAAAAGTCATTGTAAAATTTGCAACGTCTGTAAAACGTGACACTTTAAAATGTCTGAAAGCCATTGTATAACATACAAAATATCAAAATCAAGCGTCATTCACTGCAAAGAAAGATGCACAAACACACCTTACAATAAAAACATTTGACGGACTGGAGTGTGTTGGCTTTGCAGTGCTAAAACAACACAAAACATTTAGTATAATGTGACTGTTTGTGATCAGATGACACCTTTAATCTAGCAATTTAACAGTATCAGGCATGTTAAAAAACATTCTGAGTCCATTGTGTGAGAAATGATCGGTGCGGCCTGAGGTCAGAGGTCAGAGCGTTCGGCTGCTGTTTGTTGTGCGTTTCTGCAGCGCTCCTGCGTTCAGCTGCTCTGCTCTGCTCAGCTCTGGCGTCTGCTGGTGTCAATGATAAACCGACCACAGATTCGCACCCATTCTTTCTCAAACGCTTCTGCGAGCTCTTCTAACTATAGCTGAGCCCTCACAGATGTGTCAAAACTGATTAAAGCCCCTGCACCGTTTGCCACCAGCCAAGAAACTTCATTTAATACTGCAGTTTTGCCTTCCACTGCTAATCTTGCTTTATTTTTATACAGTACATGTGCAGTTAACTTGTCCAAATACTGTCAGTAAATACTCTTTCGGAATTTGCATGTAACTTTTATGATTTGTATGTACTTCTATTCATTTTTTTTTTTTATTCTGGATGCATGTACGTTTATTGTGACTAGCATTTTTGTTGAATAATTAGTTTACTTTCATTATGAACAATGCACACAATAGTGGGCGTTTGAGTGGGATGTGAGAAAAATGCACCATTACAACCATTTAACTTCAAAATAAATTCTAGTTTGTTTGTTTTTTTAATTAATTAAATTTCTAAATATTATAAATAATAAATATAAATAGTAAATATTAGCATTTTTTGTTTAATAATTTATTTATTTTCATTTTTTTTATATGAACAATGTAAAGAACAATGGGCGTTTGACAGGGATGTTTTTTATAAAAATGTTTTTTAAAACATTTACATTTAGACATTTAGCAGACGTTTTTATGCAAAGTGACTTACAAAAAGGACAATGGATTTTTTATATATATATAAATATATATATATATATATATGTGTGTGTGTGTGTGTGTGTGTGTGTGTGTGTCTATATATATATAATTAAAAGATAAATATAAAAATATACCCTAGCATTTATCATTTTGTGTAACAATTTATTTATTTTCATTATGAACAATGTACAAAATGGTGAGTGTTTAAAAAATATAGTAAAATAAAAAATAATGCATTTTTATAATACAATAAAATATGTATATTTATAATTATAGATATAATCATTTCAATTAAAAATATATATAGTAACGATAAAATAAAATAATAAAACGCTAAATATAAAAATATACACTAGCATTTATTGAATTAAGCATTTATTGAATTAAAATGAATTAAGTTCATTTTACTTTCATTTTGAACAATGTACAGACAGAATAGTGGGTGTTTGAATGAGATGTGAGAAAAAAATATAGCAATGCACTTTTAATACTTTAACACTTTAACATGTTTTCTATATGTTTAACTATGACAGATTAATGCAGCTTTACTGATGACTCCAAACTGACTAATAAAGTTCAGGAAGAAAAATCAGTTTTGGTTTTGCCCTGGCGTGCAGTGCTGCAACCGCATGTGTGTGTGTGTGTGTAGGTGTGCATAAACGATAGTGTTTTATTGCAGGTGATTTCACAAGTGTGCATGAAAGTGTGTGTTAGTGGTAAAATTGTTATCTAGCTGCACGTTTGTCTGTCACTTTAATGCAATAAGATTCGTCACACAAAAATGACTAGCAGCAATATGAACCTGAACAAGTGTGTGTGTGTGTGTTTCACAATAGGAGTTTAACGATAATGACCAGCTAACATGTGAAACTCTAATAGAGTGGCAGTGTCAGAATTACCAGGGGAGGACAACAGTGTGTGTGTGTGTGTGTGTGTGTGTGTGTGTGTGTGTGACAGTAGATTTAGTAATGATGGTCGTCTCAAACGGACGCTATGGAGAAAGAATTCCCCAAACACGCGTGAAGGAGAGGTGTAAATTAAAGTAAGGAAGAGAGACGGGCGACTCTAATGTGCGGCTGATTTTACACTATTTTTCCGCTCAGATTCGGGGTCACGCGGAGAAACACACAGTTTGGTCTCTGAGGCCTGAAGAGAGTCTCTGAGAGGATCCCGTTCATTCGGCTCCTGGGCTTTTACAATGACAAAACGCTGATTTCCAGAGAGATGGAGAGATACACACCTCTCTTACACACTATCTTTGAAATATTCTGAATTAGATGATATTTTTGTATTTTTATACTTTCTTTTCACTTGAATTGTTGTTAAAATTCTTTGGTTTTATTTTATTGTGTTGTTTTTTTTTTAATACATCTATAAAGCTTTTATTTATTAGTTTCAGTTATTTTAGTACTTTAGCATTTTTTATTATTAAAATTACATATTATAAACGTATAAATGTATATATATATATATATATATATATATATCTTTGTTTTTATTTTACTGTGTTGTTTTTAAAACATCTATAAAGCTAGTTAGTTATTTTAGTACTTTTTCTAATTAAAATTACATATTATAAATGTGTGTACATTATATATATATATATATATATATATATATATATATACATACATATTCTTTGTTTTTATTTTATTGTTGCTTTTTAATACATCTATGAAGCTAGTTAGTTATTTTAGTACTTTATAATTTTTTATTAAAATGACATATTATAAATGTGTATTATATATATATATATATATTTTTTTTTTAATTTTATTGTGTTGTTTTTGAATACATCTTTAGTTAGTTAGTTAGCTAGTTAGTTATTTTAGTACTTTAGCATTTTAGCTTTTAGCATTTTTATAATTAAAATTACATATTATATATGTGTGTACATATATATATATATATATATATATATATATATATAATTAATTATATATATAATTATTGTGTTGCTTTTTAATACATCTATGAAACTAGTTAGTTATTTTAGTACTTTATTATTTTTTATTATTAAAATTACATATAATATATATATATATATATATAATGGTTTTTGAGTAAAGCATTTCAGGATTTTTCTTCATATAATGTCATTTTTTTCAAAAAATAAAAATTTGTATACTTTTTAAGCACAAAAGCTTGTGTAGCACAGGCGCTGGGATGCACGTTCTTGAATGATTCGTTCATTTTGAACGAATCTTTAATGTGACTCAGGAAGAACGAGTCGTCTCGGGGAGTGATTCATTCAGTCGCGCATGTGCAACATCCTATTAGGTTCTGTACTAGAATTAGTTCACCTGTTTTGAGTCTTCGGGTTTCAGTCGTTCGTTCATCTTATGGGGCTGTCACCTGATGAACGAATGACTCGAATCAATGTTTGTGTAAGCAGTAGATGTGTTAGGGAAGTAACACGTAACATTTTAATTATATTTTGCTAAAATGAATTAAATGACTCAAAAAAAGATTCATTTATTTTGCTGAACGAGACTCAAAGGTCCGAGTCGGTAAAATGATCTGAACTTCCCATCACTACTACAAATCACATCAAGTTCATCATCTGTGTACTCCGGCTAAAAAAGGTAGAGTATGACAAAAAAACTTATTTTTTCCTACAACTTCAGAATCTTCCGACATTGTAGCTTTTTGTTTGTAAACAGCGTTTGACTTACTTACACTTTCTTAGTTTTTGCACGTTCGCTTTGTAAACACTGGGTCTGTGGTTCCACCTACATTCGCTGTGACCTTTCGATGATTCAAAAGTATGTGAACGCACATCCCAGAGCCTGTGCTACACGAGCTTTTGTGCTTAAAAAGTATACAAATCTTTATTTTTTTTAAAAATGACAGATCATTTCGCTAGATAAGACCCTTCTTCCTCGGCTGGGATCATTTAGAGCCTTTGAAGCATTTAAACTACATTTTGGAAGTTCAAAATCGGGGCACCAATGAAGTCCAAATGAAGGAAAATCCTGAAATGTTTTCCTCAAAAGCCATAATTTCTTTATGACTGAAGACAGAAAGACATGAACATCTTGAATGACAAGGGGGTGAGTAAATTATATGTAAATTGTTGTTCTGGAAGTGAACTACTTCTTTAACACACTGGCCCCGCCCCCAGACCTGTATGTCATCATTATTACACCACATTTCATATAGTTGACTGTTGACACATACGATGCAGGGCAACAACTCCACAAATGCAGTTATGACCTAAAATTATTGGTATTGATATTGGTGCAAAAAAAAAAGCACCCCGAATGTGTTGTTGTGTCATACTTTTATATATATCACATTTCACACAATATCACATGGGCAGCAAGAGCAATATGACATGAGTGCTGATTTTGTCCCCATCTATCACAAGCTTAAATGTGATGTGGTGTGTATCTTTGGGCATAAAAAAGATCTACAAAGTTACAAATCTCAACTTCCACTCCAAAGGGAGATATTTCCTTTCTAAAAAATCCTCATGCAATGATGTCACAACGCGGTCCATTAGAATATCATTAAAATAAATCCCGCCTACAGAAATTCTAACTGTTGGGGGGGTGTAGGGACGAGGTGGGGGATTAGCCTAACTTTAGCGATGCAGCGCAGAGAGACGCTTTAAAGAGCCGCAGCGCGGCGGGTATAAACACAAGCATTGACTAGAGTGGCCACTTCAGAGCCGTAACACGCTGCAGATGTGTGCAGTGTGTGGTAAGACATTCATCACATCATAATTTATTCATCACACAGTGTAGATAACGTTAGCTTCACTTATAATGCGAGTGTTCTTTAAAATGCATAAACTTGCACTAGAATAGGCTAGGCTAATCAGTGATGATGTTCTTTGATAATGTTAGGCTGCTTTTAGCCTTATGCTGGAGCTGGTTTCGGGCAATGAAACTAAGTATGTAAATAATTTAATACATTAGCACGATAATATCATGTATTGGCAGCTCGCAGGCTGACGATAAGACCCAACACTATTCCAGCGTATTACTTACTTACCCTCCATGCATCCTAGGTGTATATGACTTCCTTCTTTCAGACGAATGCAATCTGTGTTATATTAAAATTTATCCTGGCACTCCCAAGCTTTAGAACAGCATAGATGGGTGTTTCTCCTCATCAGTCCAAAACAAGTCCAATAATATGCATCCATCCATAATAAAAAGTGCCTCACACAGCTCCTGGGGGTTAATAAAGGCCTCCTGTAGTGAATCGATGCGTTTTTCTAAGAAAAATATCCATATTTAAAATGTAAGAATCACTTTAATCTAGCTTGCGCTAACAGTTGTACACAGAACTTGCTTCTTTGTCAAGGGGTGTGGCAGTACTGAAACACCGTAAGCTGTTCACCAATCGCAACACAGTGGGACAGCTAACCAATCACAACACATTCCATTTTTCGGAAGGCAGGCCTTCATTAAACCCGGAACTAATCGATCCATTTGTGCCAGGCTGGGAGAAATATATTGTAATAATGTAAATTATGTTAAAAATAATGTGTTTTTCGTACCACCAAACATGAGAGCATGTTCTAGTACACCCTCAAAACAAAATCAAGACTTTGTAAAAGAACATAATAGGACCCCTTTAAACACAATATTATGTTTTTCCCTTGAGGAGAACATCCCGCTGTGCTTATTTTCTGAATGAATCCACGTTTTGAACAAACTTGTGAACCAATGATTCAAAAGCCCATGCATATAGAGAGACATTTACTTCATTCGTGAATCAATCAGCCGTTTGAACGAATCGAAGACATTTACCGCCACCTGCTGGCAGATTTAGTTACTTATTTAGAGTATCATTTCATTAAAAAAAAAAAATAATAATAATAAATAAAAATAAGGAGAATAAAACTAAAATTTATAATAAGTATAATTTCATTTAAATAAAATAAAATAAAATAAAATAAAATAAAATAAAATAAAATAAGTATACTGGATTTTTTTTTCCCCAAAAATTGTATTGTTTCTTGGTCATTTATCTACTTTCTCATGTCCAGTTAACTGTGTTACTGATGAGTTTATAATTTTAAAAAATAATTATTTGCCTATTATACAACATGTTTAGTGTTAGGAAATTACCCACTGTGTCCTTTGTCCCTCAAAGTATTTTTCTTTCAAAACAGCATAATCAAAATTGACAATTTAACTATTTTTGTGAAAAATATATACATACATACACACATACATACATACATACATACACACACACACACACACACATATATAT
Source organism: Labeo rohita (assembly GCF_022985175.1). Lineage (NCBI taxonomy): Eukaryota > Metazoa > Chordata > Actinopteri > Cypriniformes > Cyprinidae > Labeo > Labeo rohita. The sequence goes on from NC_066887.1 coordinate 34,612,218, forward strand.
ATACTATAGATTATTTTATATATATATATATATATTTTATATAGAATTATAGAATAAAATGTATAATTATCCTATATAATTATTTTATATAATTATAGAATAAAATGTATAATTATTGTATATAATTATTTTATTTTATAATTTAAAAAAAAATGTAGTTTAGAGTTTTTTTGACACATATATATTTTTATAGAATTATAATAATAAAATTACAAATATAACTATATATAAAATAAAAATGAATTGTGTGTATTTATGTGTGTGTATAATTAATGTATACAATTATTTTATAATTTTTAAATAAAAATTGTAGTTTATAATTTTTCATACATTTTTCTGAAATTATAATAATGAAATTGCATATATAACTCTCTCTCTCTCTAATATATATATTATTTTTTATTTCATTTTAATGGTACAAAATTACATTTATTTATTTGAAAAATAACTATTTGATGTGTTGAAGCTCATGAAACAAATTTTGTGACTACTTCCTCCTTAGAAGTGTCGTTGTCAAGTGTCAGGACTTTTTGTTTTCGTTATAGTTCACCCAAAATGAAGATCCTTTGTGAAATGAAACATTATTTACTCGTCCTCTCGTTGTTTCAAACCTGTATGAGTTTCTTTCAGCTCTTGAACACATACTCAGAACACATACTCAGAATAATGTGTGAAGTCAAACAGTTGACGGCACCCATTGACTTCCGTAGCATTTTGGTCTACATTAATGGCTACCATCAGCTGTTTGGTTTTCAACATTCTTTAAAACATCTTCTTTTGTGTTCAACAACTGAAAGAAACCTGTACAAGTCTGAAACAACATAATGTGGATTGTCATTTTGAGGTGTACTGTCTCTTTAAAACATGAAGTTTTGTGAAATCTGATGCTGAAACTCCGCTGAAGCAGTTTCGGTGGCTCTTTTTCGACTGTCCGGTCTCTTTGTGGACACAGCTAGGTCCTATAATCAAGATATGTGCGAGACGGTCCCTACAGGCCGGGACGGAGCCCGTGTCAAACACGCTCCGCGGAGATGTGTGTGCGCGCTAGTGTATACGTATTAAGTAGAGGATTTAATATAGCTATTATACTTACACAGAGAGGCCAAACGAATGAGTTTGCAAGACCAGAGAAAGTGTGTGTGCGCGCATGTGTGTGAAAAGCGTCATTAGAAAGTGTCAGAACTGCCTGGGGCCACATTGGCTTTACACAATGATCAATTCTGCTACTGAAAAGAGGAGGAGACACACACACTCACACACACGCCACCCGCTGCTTTAATTACCAGTGTCTGTCCCCCCTTTACCAGCGCGTCTATACTCCATCTGAAAGCCCGCCGCGAGAGGAGGCAAGAAAGAATGGCAGAGCGTGAGAGAAAGAGCGCAGTAGACAAACCCAAACGCTCATTAACGAATGATAATCTGCCGTCCGAGAGCTTTCGCCCTCATAAAGAGCCACATGTCAGTGTATTGAGAGCCGATCCGCCCACTCCATCCCGCTCTCTTTCTCTGGACGCATGGCCGCGGGCTTGAACATGTGTCATCTGATGTAAACACGGCCCGAACGCGCTACCTGTGCGGGGCTTTACGAATAAATCAAACCTCCCGCAGTATTAGAGTTGAGCGTGTGCGTCGCCCTGCAGCGTTTCAATGGCTTCTTGAATCATGTATGCTGTTAAAGGAAACAAAACACCCTAACAATCGTTTAACATCATGTTAACGACCTCAGCAGCGATGTAGCACCATTCACATTTTCTTAAGAAAATGTTAAAATCAAGTAAAGTTTCTTTTTCTGGTGCTTTAATGAAGTCAGGAACAAAAACTCTGATCTAATGAACCTATAATGACACATCATGAACATTATTAATCAAATCTTTGAAAGACAGTGAGAAATTACTGTCTGATATACATACAAGAATTATTCATTTGAAGATATATATTTATGTATATATATATATACACACACACACACACATTATTTTATTTTATATTATATTATATATGTAATTTTATATAAGTAATATCTATATTATATATGTAGTTTTATTATTAAAACGATGAATTACAATTGTAATTACAAAAAAATATAAAAGTAAAATTATATACAATAATTATATATTTTATAAAAATTATATAATTTATAAAATAAAATTTAATAGTGTGTATGTATATATATATATATATATATATTTTAGGACAACTACATACAATATATAGACACAACTGTATATATATATATATATATATATATATATATAAATATAAAACAAAAATATTGTGTTTTTACAATATTAATATTCTATATTAATTCTTTTAAATTAAAATTAGAATTGTAGTTTATAATTTATACATTTTGTTTTAAAATTATATTTATCTATTATTTTATTGACACATTTAATAATTTAATTAAATAATTAATTGTAAGCAATAATTATATATAATTATATGCAAATATATATAGTTATATAATTATTGCATCATATTTCATTTTTATCATTTTTAAATAAAAATTGTAGTTTTTATACATTTATTCATACTTTTGTAAAATTACATGTATCAAATTTGTATTTATATATTTAATAGTTTAATTAATTATTTAATCAAAGCAACTTTTTACATTTTTGAGGATCATACACTTAGTCAGATTCATTGACTAGCCCTTCCTCAGTGTTATTGCAGCAGCCCATGGGACTTTTTTCTACTTTTTAGTAACTCCTTTTAGTGATTTTTTTGTGTTTAGTGCAGCTCTTATCATGTTGGTCTGATGCTGAAGCTCTCTCATGTCTTTTGTTTAAGCGTGTGATTTGTGACACTGCTGTTATTGGAGTGCAGTTGTGGTCGTGTGGGCAGGAAACAGGCACGTTTAGTTTCAGCCCGTCCCAAACTACAAGAAAGTAATGAAAAAAACAAATCACGTGCCTTACTGACAACTAACTCACCACTCTCACTGCAGACTGTAAAAAAAAACTGACTCAATACGACACGGCTTCTGTTTCACTCTCACACCATCAGTCTGCTGCACTGTACGCTCAGGTTACATTTAATACATGCAATGACTTAATGACTTCATTGCCACTGAACCCAGCATACAGAAATCACAACCTTCTCTAAAAGATCTCACGTTTCTCTCAGACACCAATGAGGTCAATAGAGAGCAAAGGTGTAAGAGGTCTTAACAATGCATTCAAATCTATATATATATAAAAATTGACAACACCAAAATCTGCAAAAATTATCTAAAAATGATATCTCAATATGAACTCAAATATCAAATGTTCTGGGCTTATTTTCATTCATTTCATAGCTTTGTTAAAGTGCACCTTTTTGTTTATCCTAAACAATAATACAAGTAACATCTGAGAATAAATGTGATATTTCAGTAGAATAATAACTGAGAAATTACAGCTGGCATTTAAACATTTAAAGGTAATAAACATCATTGATTGTTGTTTAATTTTGTTTTGATTTTGCTAATAAAATCAGCATTAATATTTAAGGGATTTGACAAAATTTATGAACTTAAACACATCAAATATTTGCTTTTCTCTCTTTTTATGTAATTAAAATAAAAAATAAAAAATATAAACATGAATATATAATTGCATATTTTTATTATTACTATTATATATAGAAATTAAAATAAAATATATGATTTTTTTATATACAACTATATAATTGTACATATTATATTATATTATATATTATTATTATTATTATTGCTACTACATAAAATAAAAATATGGATAAAATTATATGAACAAATTTGTATAAATAGATATATACACATATTTACATATGAAGAGTTCATTTTCTTTTTGTTATTTTATTTAATCAAAATAACCCAACTGCAGTTCGATAAAGATTCATTTAAATGCACAATGAAAAAACATGTTTTTTGAAAATTGTTAAAAATGGAGTTTTTGCAAATGAACTCTTCATATATATATGTGTATATGTATATATATATGAAGAGTTCAGATGCAAAACCAGCTAAATCCATCTGACGTATTTCTTTAAAATTTCTTTCTGGCTACTTTTTATAGGTTTCTATGTAAGTACTGGTACTTCTGATTGGGCTGAGGCTGGAATTTAGCGAGTTTGAAGTAAAAGTATTTGATGAACGTATACTATGTGTCAGGAGCATTCGCTCAGTATCATTATCTCATTTTTGAACAAGATGGCACACACACACACACACACACACACATGCATTATATTTTTTCATATTTGTATTACTATAACCTTTTTACAATCATTTAGCGTTTAAACATATTTCAATGAATGTTGTTACATTGTTTTTCAAAATTATTTCAACCACATTTTAACATTGGCCGGTTTGTCATGTGCCAACTGGGGTGACGTCTTCTTCTGGAAATATTATATTCACATAATACAATAGTTATCACGTCTTTCATATGAACATTAATGGTTTCGGAAAGGGTTTATCATAGGAGAACTGTTGAAGTTCTTCAGTAAACCGCATACGTACTTCAAGGAACCCAGAAGGCTTTAGTACTTGAGATGAGCCTGATATGAGAGTCAGAGACTCAAACATATGAAAATAAATGAGAATAAATGTCATCTCTACTGGTGACCTCTGATACAGTGAAATCAGTAATCTGACTGCTGCCATCACAGTATATTGTTGAATGAATATGGGCTGAGAATCGTGTTAAATGAGCTAAAGATTAGCGGCTAACAGAGGTGCAGCGTTCTGGAAAGTGTGTGTGTGTGTGTGTGTGCGCGCACTTTTTGCACACTTGCACAAAAACGCAACTCAAGACGTCTTGGGTCTGCGGCTTGTCCTGCAGAAAAGTAACACTTCAGCTCAGAAACTCACAGTTCTCACCAGAACGCTCAAAATAACTTGCCTGCAGCGCTGGAAACAGCAAACACACATGCACTCAAACGCTCTGAACGCTCACCAATGCATGCAGACACAAAGAAAGCACAAAAATAGTCCAGCAGAGTGAATTTGGGATTGAGGTGGAAGGGAAGAACGCCTGAATATGAGAGTGCACTCAGATACTGTAAACACAGCCATGACTGTGTTAGCAGTGAACGCATGTGATTAGCCATGGCTGGCGTACAGTACTGCTGCTGTTCTGATGATGGGTTAGTTAGGAACACCAATACCTAAAGCACATACACTCAGATTATAGATTCAGACATTTCCTAAAGGGGCTAGCTTTTTGGCTACTTGGGTGTTGCTATGCAGTTGCTATGTGGTTTTTATGGTGTCCTATGTAGTTTCTAGGGTGTTGCTATGAGGTTTGTCAGGGGTTCTGGGTGGTTGCTAGGGAATTTCTGTGTTTCTAGGGTCTTCTGACTCTAGGGAGTTGCAATTGCTGTGGGGTTTTGGGTGGTTTCTAAGGTGTTGCTATGCAATTTTTTGGGTGTTCTGGGTGGTTGCTAGGGCATTTCTATGCATGTCTATAGGGTCTAGGGAGTTGCTATGCCATTGCTGTGGTGTTTGGGGTGGTTACTAGGGTGTTGCTATACAATTTCTAGGCTGCTATGGGTGTTTCTGTGGTCTTATGGCTAGTGGGAATGGCATTGCTACTGTATGCAGTTGCTAAGTTGTTGCTATGCAATTGCTAGGGTGTTCAGGGTGGTTCCTAGGGTGTTGCTATACAGTTAGTCAGGGGTTCTGGGTGGTTTCTAGGGGATTTCTACAGGGTCTTCTGGCTCTAGATAGTTGCTATGGAATTGTTGTGGTGTTCTGGGTGGTTGCTAGGGCATTTCTATGTGTTTCTATAGTGTCTTCTGGCTCTAGGGAGTTGCTAAGCAATTGCTGTGGTGATCTGGGTGGTTTCTAGGGTGTTTCTGTGGGCTTATGGCAAGTGGCAAGGGCACTGCTACTGTATGCAGTTGCTAAGTTGTTGCTATGCAATTGTTAGGGTGTGTGCAGTTGCTAGTGTCTTCTGGCTGATTGCTAGGACATTGCTACATGGCTGCAAGGATGTTTTGGGTAGTTGCTAGAATGTTGCTAGGAGGTTGTTCTGTGTGGTTTCGAGGACATTGCTAAGGTGTTCTGGGTGGTTGTCTAACATTGCTTTGATGTTGCTAGGGTGTTCTGGGTGGTTGCTAGGGCGTTGCTATGATGTTGCAAGGTTGGTTACTAAGATATTGATATACATTTGTATGCAGTTTCTTGGGTGCTCTGGGTGGTTTTTAGGATCTTTCTAGGATCTGACAGGGTCTTGTGGTTAGTTGCTAAGACACTGCTAGAGTATTCTGAGTGATTGCTAGAGCATTTCTGTGTAGTTTCTCTGGTCGCCTGGAGCTGAATAATAACACCATTGTCATATAAAGAACTACTGTACAGCTAAAATTGAAACTGTATTCCACAAAGCACTATATAAATAAAGGTGACCTGGCTTGGTTGCTAGGGTGTTACTATGCAGTTGCTAAGATGTTGCTAGAGTGTTCTGGGTGGTTGCTAGGTCTCAAGTCAAATGAATCCACTCATTCTGGATCTTCACAGTAAGTCTGCTGGATATGTTCTAATTAAACTGAGCACCAGTAACAGTGCTGCTTGACTTCATAAAATGATGCCAGTAGTAAAGTGCTTCCCTGTGTGGATTTGTGCATGTGTGTGTGTGTTTGTGTGTGTTGGTTCGGCCCCTGCTGCCCGTGTCCCTCTCTGGCACTCGTGCATTGGCACCGAGGCATCAGGCACCCCCGCCGGTCCGCTTGGCATCTCTGCGGCCCCTCAGGGCTTGGTCAGCACCCGGGTGGGAGTATTTCCAGTCCCCAAGGAGGACGCGAGGGGGAGGGTCCTGCTCCCCGGGGAGACACCAGAGAGCCAGAGTCCAGCGCAAGACAAACCCATCTGCCCTAGAGAGCATGCCCACCACACACACACACACACACACACACACACACACAATGCCACCACATGGAAACAACCAACTGCTGTCCTACAAAACCATCTCATTAGTTTTACTATGTATGTTGGTTCTTCAATGAGAGCAGCTTTATTCCTGAATCCCTTAATAATTAGTGTTGTTTAGCCCAAAGTATTCTTCAGCCATACGTGTTCCATGACAGTCCACATACTTTGCAGACACCATCTGCATGTAGCCCAATTTTTGTGTTTTCGCTCAGACAGTCCACGTACAACAGCGCAGACAGAACAAGTCCACTTGGGGCTACAAACTCATGTCAAACTCGTCCATCCACATGGTTCAGTATACTTTGAAAGCTCTGCGGACACGGCTGCGTGTGAGATGGAGCGACAACCTATGGTTCATTTTCACCAAGCGATACAGCGCAGTACAGTAAAGTCCAGTCCACAATTATTTCCATTGTCAGAAGTTGTGAATGGTACCAAAATAGCGAACCGTACCGTACCACTCGCGACCTTGTACTCGGGTACCTAGCACAGTAGTTCAGTACAATGTTGCGCTTTCTTTTTCACGCGAGAATGGCGTCAATCGTTACTTTTCGCGCCTATCAAGTAAGGATACCATTGGCAGTGGAAACGCAAGCCCGATCAGGGTGTTCTGTCCCGAATCGTACAGTATTGTACTGTTTAGTTTTGCGTAGCTAGACCTTCAGACTGACGGCAGAAGGTTTGGGAAGGTTTGCCTGCCCCGTTTTGTACTTGTGTGTAAAACTCTCGGACATATTTTAAAGATTCTATGCGGCAAACTTTAAATTCTTCACATACTTTTGAAAATCCAGCGTTTAGTTGATCCTGCGCTCGACGTCACAGTTGTAAACATGACGGCTTTCTTCTTTTGTAAAGGGGCTTAGTGCCGCGGCATTTTTGTTTCCAGGTGGAATGTTAAAGAACGCGACACGTCTCCCAGAAATCCTGTAGAATCTAACCAATCCGATGACGACTTCAAAACTCATTAAGTGTTTCCAGCTAACTGTGCCTTATGCATCAGACATGAGGCATGAGGTGAATGTTGAGACAAAACAAGTTCACTAGGGGCTACAAACTTAAGTCAAATTCATCCATCCATGTTCATCCACAGTTCAGTATACTTCGAAAGCTCTGCAGAAACAGCTGTGCGCAAGATGGAGCGGAACATGAAAAAGCATACTTGGGCGTTTAGTAAAGTCAATCATCTCTACTACAAATAAATGCCCTAGATCACCTGCTCCACCAAAAATGTGTCCCACAGTCATACATTGACAGATGACAGGGACCCGAGTCGAATCTAGACAACAGAAGATCACAGAGATACAAGCGGGGGCTCGCTGACAAAAAGTGAAACACGACATGGGATCTCCAAAACGAAACTGTGTGTGTGGGAAGGTGTTACCACGGGGGCTTCCATGTCAACTCTGTGCACCAACAGAAGTGATCAAACTTTATCTGTGCAGAACTCTAACCCGCAGATTAGACACATCCAACTCTGGTTGCTAGCATGTCCAATTTGGTTGCTACAAGATTGCTGGGGTGTTTCGTTTCGGGTTTGTAGTTGCTTGGACACTGTTGAGGTGTTCTGGGTGGTTGCTAGGGCATTGCTATGATGTTGCTTGGTTGGTTACTAGGACATTGATATACATTTGTTAAAGTGGTCCGGGTGGTTGCTTAGATGTTACTAGGAGAGATTTCTGTGTGGTTGCTTGGATGCTGAAAGGGCATTTGCTAGGCTATTCTGGGTGGTTGCTAGGCCGTTGCAATGCAGTTACTAGTGTCTTCTGGCTGGTTGCTAGGACATTGCTACATGGTTGCAAGGATGTTTTGGGTAGTTGCTAGAATGTTGCTAGGAGGTTGCTCTGGGTGGTTTCCAGGACATTGCTAAGGTGTTCTAGGTGGTTGCCTAGCATTGCCTTGCTGTTGCTAGGGTGTTCTGGGTGGTTGCTAGAGCATTGCTATGATTTTGCTAGGTTGGTTACTAGGATATTGATATACATTTGTTAAAGTGGTCTGGGTGGCTGCTTGGATGTTAGTAGAAGAGATTTCTGTGTGGTTGCTTGGATGCTGAAAGGGAGTTTGCTAGGCCATTCTGGGTGGTTGCTAGGGCGTTGCTATGCAGTTACTAGTGTCTTCTGGCTGGTTGCTAAGACATTGCTACATGGTTGCAAGGATGTTTTGGGTGGTTGCTAGAATGTTGCTAGGATGTTGGTCCATGTGGTTTCCAGGACACTGCTAAGGTGTTCTGGGTGGTTGCCTAGCATTGCTTTGCTGTTGCTAGGGTGTCGTGTGTGGTTGCTAGGGCATTGCTATGATGTTGCTAGGTTGGTTACTAGAATATTGATATACATTTGTTAAGGTGGTCTGAGTGGTTGCTTGGATGTTAGTATGAGAGATTTCTGTGTGGTTCCTAGGATGCTGAAAGGGCATTTGCTAGGCCACTATGGGAAGTTGCTATGGCATTGCTATGCAGTTGTTAGTGTCTTCTGGCTGGTTGCTAGGACATTACTACATGGATAGAAGGATGTTTTGGGTGGTCGCTAGAATGTTGCTAGGAGGTTGTTCTGGGTGGTTTCCAGGACACTGCTAACATATTCTAGGTGGTTCCCTAGCATTGCTATGATTTTGCTAGGGTGTTGTGTGTGGTTGCTAGGGTATTGCTATGATGTTGCTAGGTTGGTTACTAGGATATCTATATACATTTGTTAAGATGGTCTGGGTGGTTGCTTGGATGTTACTAGGACAGATTTCTGTGTGGTCGCTAGGATGCTGAAAGGGTGTTTGCTAGGCCATTCTGGGTGGTTGCCAGAGTGTTGCTATGCAGTTTCTAGTGTCTTCTGGCTGGTTGCTAGGACATTGCTACATGGTTGCAAGGATGTTTTGGGTAGTTGCTAGATTGTTGCTAGGAGGTTGTTCTGGGTGGTTTCCAGGACATTGCTAAGGTGTTCTAGGTGGTTGCCTAACATTGCTTTGCTGTTGCTTGGGTGTTGTGTGTGGTTGCTAGGTTGGTTACTAGAATATTGATATACATTTGTTAAGGTGGTCTGGGTGGTGTTTGGATGTTACTAGGAGATATTTCTGTGTGGTTCCTAGGATGCTGAAAGGGCGTTTGCTAGGCTATTATGTGAAGCTGCTATGGCATTGCCATGCAGTTTCTAGTGTCTTCTCGCTGGTCGCTAGGACATTGCTACATGGTTGCATGGTTGTTTTGGGTGCTTGCTGCTAAGTGGGTTTTCTGTGTGGTTCCAAGGACACTGCTAGGGTGTTCTGGGTGGTTACTAGGCCATTGCTTTGTGGTTCCAGTGCTATGCAGTTGCTACTGCCATGTGGGTGTTCTGTGTGATTGCTAGGAGAGTGCTAGGGTGTTTTGGGTGGTTGTGAGGATGTTGCTAGGGTTTTCTTGGTGCGGTTGCTAGGTCATTGCTATGCAGTTGCTAAGGTCATCTGTCTAGTCACCAGGGCACTTCTCCAAGCCTCCAGACCTCTATCTCTCTATGCTAGAGAGCTTATAAAAACAAACATCCTCATTTTGTTGGTTTGCGGTTATGTGACTTCGTTGTGCAATTTGATCTAATAATCGTGTTGGGTCAGGTTCTCTTGAAGGTGCGACATGTAGTGGGAGAGAAAGAGGAACGGTGAACGAGAAGTGAGTCTGTGAGACGCCATAAGCGGCTCGACTGTGATCAGAACAGTTACAGGCCCTCAAACATACTGTGATATTAAGAGAGAGTGAAAAACCACAACACACATACTCTCTCATTCTATTTCATGCAAACGGGCTCTAAACTGAAATCTCATTCAGACGGTGTCGAAATAGACCAATATACACATGCATCTTTTGACGCACTTAAAGATCCTTAAAATATCAGCTAGAGTTTCTCAACTCTGATAGCTCAATCTTGCTGTGCATGCGTATTTACAGTAAATGAGACTTGATTTAATATTTGCGATTTAGGGCTAAAACCAGTTATTATTTTGATAATCATGATCTCTCTCTCACACACACATACACACAATCACAGTAAAGCAGTTAAGTGTTGCTTGCAAATACTGAACTTCTGTTTACGCCTAAGTGAAGAACAAAACTTCTACTTGAGTATATCAGGGCCTTTAACACATTGACTGTTTGCAGTTTTGTAAAACTTTCCCACACTCTACTGGTCTGGTTTCTTTTACACTCTGTCTTCTATTAGATTGCACGCAGGAAGGCTGAATTAGTCTTGCGCTACAGCACCAGCCTGGTCAAACTGCGTTACTGCAGGCCCTTACATGAGATCAAACAACTATTCGACGACAAAAATATTTGTCGATAATGTCGACTGAATGTTCAGCACTATTTGTGATCTAATGAATCACACTCAAGCATTTTTAAGTGTGACTCGAGTGTCCAAACACTTTTAGGCCTGTGAGAATTCACTTAGAAGTGAATGAGCAGAAGTCTGTGTGTGTTTCGTGTAGAATAGCATCGCAGGAGTCTTTGTGAAGGTTTGTTTGAGAGCCGAGATGCTGAATAGATTCAATACGTCCTTCTGTGCGTTAAACAGCTGCTTAGAGACCTGCGGAGAACACACACACACACACACACACACACACACTCACATCTAATTCATTAGCATAGATAAATTAGATCAGCTCTGGCAGAACAAACTACACACACACTCACTCAAAGCTCTGAATTACCCCTCCATTCAGCACAATGGCCCTTTTTCCCCCCTGAAAGTGAGTTCATTTGCCCCTCACACACTCTTTCAGACTTTGCCTCTCGGTCAGTGCTTCGCGAAAGCTTCGTTCACGTCCAGGATGGTTTGATAAAGGCCTGTATAAACAAACAGCTGTGAAAACCAGTCCGAATCCTACATGAGAGACTCTGATCATATTTACTGTCAGGAGAAGCTTTCATATTTAAAGCAGGTTTAAAGGTGACGTTTGAGATGTTCGAATCTGTCTGAGAGGCCCGACGTGTATATTTATTTATATTCTGTGAGTCACTTTGCATAAAAGCATCTGCTAAATGAATAAATGTAAATAAATGAATAATACACACATTTTAATTGCCCCGTTGTTGTTTTTTTCTAAATTTGTTGTAGATCATTTCAGCCCTGTGGCCTTTTACTGTGTTAAAAAATTACAAATCAAGTTAAAATAAAATAAAGTTTAAAAATCTTATTATTAATCTTTTATACACTTTTATTTACACTTAAAATCTTTATCTATATTGCGTATAAAAAAATTAAATTGAATAATTTATATTACACTTTCAACATTTATAACTATCATATGCCTCAAAAAATGTTAAGGAAATATTTATATATATTTGGTTTTGATATTTTGAGGATATTTTGTTATCTTTCGCTTTGTTCTTATGAAGTTTTGTTTGTTCTCGTCTCATCGATAGCCATCTTTTCTGCATTTAAATATGAATTTATATTGACATAAATTATTTATATTAGACTCCTTAACATTTGTATCTATCGTTTTACCTTAAAAAATGTTAAGGAAATATTTCTGTTATTTAAAAAAATATAGTTTTGTTATTTTGAGGATATTTTGTCATTTTTCCACTTTGTTCTGACACAGTCATCTATAGCTATGTTTATTGCATATAAATAGCAATTTATATTGACATAAATTGATTTATATTAGACACCTTAACATTTATATCTATTGTTTTACCTCAGACAATGTTAAGGAAATATATTGGTCATTTAAAAATTATAGTTTTGTTATCTTAGCTCTGTTCTGTTCATTCTTGTCTCATTTATATTGTAAATAAATATGAATTTATATTGAAATTATAAATATAAATTAATTGATATTGGCTCCTAAAACAATTCTACTTTTTTTTTGTTACTTTAGCTTTGTTCTGATGCCGTTTTGTTGTCCTCATCTCATCTATCTATCTATATTGCATATAAACTGCAATTTGTATTGACCTGTAAAACATTTTTAGTTAAAAACATTTTACCTAAAAAATGTAAAGACATCATTTCAGCTACTTAAAAACAATAATTGTTGACATTTTGAGGGATTTTTTTTCTTTAGCTCTGTTCTGATGCTATTTGGTTTGTTCCCGTCTTATCTTTATTGCACATACTTATTTTTATTGATATAAATTCATTCATCATTTTACTGCAAATAAATGAGCAGTCAGTTTTGATGCTGTTCTGTCCGTTCTTGTTTTATCTATACCCATCGTTATTGCATATAAATATACATTTATATAGTTATTCTGGCCTTTAAAACATTTCTAACCATCATTTTACCTTAGAAAACATTTGCATGATCAAAAAACAATCATTTTTGATATTTAGATTTTTTCGTGACTTTAGCTCTTTGTTCTGATGGCATTTGTTCGTGTCTCTCCACATCCTGTTTGCTTGTTTCTGCCTTTTTTCTTTTGTTGTTGCCACGTTTGTGTTCCACTCGTTTGCTTTCATGTGCCGTTTAGTGTGACATTTCAAGATGTGGCAGCAACAAAATATACATGATCTATATTTAAAACGAAAGACATTCCCCACCAAAAGAGAAAGAGAGAGAGAGAGAGAGAGAGAGAGAGAAAGGCTGTTATCTTTCATCTCCAGTACACGAGGTGTCAGAGTTTGTGGTTAAACTGCACTTCTACAGACCCAAGACCATCCGACTTCTTGTTTTAGACTATTTTAACATGCATCACTGTTTTAGCGTTATTAAACTACTGTACATTTTAAAGCTCATCTTTCAGTTCTGCGGCAGCTTTAATACTGAAATATGAATATGACTTAATGATGAAGAAAAATGTGTTATTTATTTGCGTTTCCTGTTCTGCAGGTTTCATTAAGAAACATGACAAGCTTAACAACTTTTACTTCACCACCGCCCAGCTCTAAACTGTGAAATGTGGACAATTCAGCATTACCATCATGAGACACTGGTGTCTTAGCATGTATAGTCATTTTGAACAAGATTCAGTGTGACTTATCTGTGTTTTGCATTTATTGTTGCGCTTTACTCTCCAGTCTTCATAATTATTATGTTTTATACTGATATATGTCTACATCTCTCTTGTTTACATGTTAATAAAACAAAAATCTGATTAGTAAACTCAATATTTAGAAGAAATGCATCAAACAAGCTTTTCTTTTAAAACTTTTAGCTTTATATGCACCAAAAAAATTAGCAAGAAAAATTCCCTGTATGTTTATATATAAAATTAATATGTACACTACAATTTTTAATGTTTTCAAAGAAGTGTCTTCTGCTCACCAAGCCTGCATTTATTTGATTCAAAGTACAGCAAAAACAGTACAATTCTGAAATATTTTTACTATTTAAAATATCTGTTTTTTATTTGAATATATTTCAAAATATATTTATTCCTGTTATTTCAGTGCTAAATTTTCAGCATCATTACTCCAATCACATGATCCTTCAGAAATCATTCTAATATTCTGATTTGCTGCTCAAAAAACATTTATTATCATATTATGTTGAAAACAGCGTTTTTAAAGGTTTCTTTGATGTATAGAAAGTTCAAAAGAACAGCATTTATCTGGAATAAATCTTTTGTAACATTATAAATGTCTTTTTCATCAACTTTGATCAATTTAAAGTATCCTTGCTAAATAAAAGTATTAATTTCTATCAAAAGTTGTTGTATAATGTTACACAAGCTTTTTATTTTTTATTTTTTAAATATTTTGTTTTAAATATCAGCATATTACAATGATTCCTGAAGGATCATGTGATGTTGAAGACTGGAGTAATGATGCTGAAAATTCAGCTTTGATCACAGAAATAAATTACATTTTAAAATATATTCGAATAGAAAGCAGTTATTTTGAATAGTAAAAATATTTCACAATTTTACTGCTTTTGCTTTATTCAAATAAATGCAGGCTTGTTGCGCAGAAGAGACGTTTAAAAACGTTTGACTGGTAGTGTATATAGTATGGAAACATTATTATTAATGTGTATATATATTAATATGTATGTATATATTGCACACATTATTTTTACTTTCTTTGTGAAATGATTTCTATATAAATATATATATATATATATATATACACACACACACACACACACACACAAAATCATATATATGTATATATTATATATAACGAAAGAAAGAAAGGATGGAAGGAAGGAAGGAAGGAAGGAAGGACTAGATGACTTTGATCTCTCATGGTCTGGTGATGTTTGTTTTTTTTATATGTATGTTCACAGATTCAGGGGAACCAGAGGTGAGAAGGCCGGGTCAGGTTCCAGCTCGACTCTGAGCGTGTATGAGTGTGTGTGTGTGTGTGTGTGTGTGTGTGTGTGTGTGTCTCATTTGGAGAATCTCATTCACAGCTCAACATTCAGGGGAGAAGAAATCGAACCTGTCAGAGCCTTCAGGCAGAACACAGCGAGGTGTGGAAGAATTCAGCTCAAGACGGATCAGAACACACACACACACACACAGACGCAGATGCAGGGAAAGGGCACGCGATTATAACACACACACACAGACACCAGAAACACACGTTATTCTCCTGTTTGGACTTTATTCCGGATCAAACGTCACTAATCACCGTAGTGACACTCCGACAACAGCGATCATCTTCACACCGCGTTATTGGCCGCCACGTGTCACATGACCTATCATCATCATCCGCATCATCATTATCAGCATCATCATCATCGGGGTCAAAATGCCAAAACATCTCGCTGACCTTTCAGCCTCGCGGCGGACGCGCGGAGGTGCTAAAATCAGACCCTCTCCAATTATGTCATTTGGTGTCACTTTTCTGTCCGTGGATCTCAGCGTTTGATTAATGATTCATAATATTGTTCATTAAATTACACCGGTTGTGATTGGCTTTTTACTTTCAGGTCATTCTCAGGAAATCGTTTCAGGGACATTTTGGGTTTTAGCATTTAATAACTGCATAAAATCATATTCTCTCATTCCAGGCCCAAATATACCACTATGAGGTGCTCAAAAAACAGCAAACATTCAGCTGAATTTATCATTTCGGCATCATCACAGTAATTCTGGAATGTGGTTAATTTAAACAGACAACAAACTTGGGTAAATTCTGGTATTGGTTCAGTTTTGGAGTGCTTTTTTCGTAAATTATATTATATTACTGAAGAAAAATTAATAATCCAAAACATGTTTTGTGCAGAAAACATTCAACCTGAAGACCAGTGCATGAAAATGTAGAATAAGGACAAAGTGTGCATTTTCTACAAATAGAAAAATAATATTTTAATAAAAATCTAATATTTACAATGTGTACTAAAATATAAAGGTGACAAATATACGCATATATACAGATAAACAACACATTAAAAATAATAGTAATGTTGTGAAACCTACATTTTTTCAATTTATTTTAAAAATATACAATTTTTTATTTTTAAGATGTATTACATTTATTATAAATATATTAATGTTTTATTTTAAAATGTATTATTACATTTAATTTACAATTTATTTTAAAATATTAATGTTTATTTTTAAATGTATTACATTTTATTTTAAAAAATATATTAATGTTTTGTTTTACAATGCATTATTTAATTTTATTTAAAATGTATTTTAAAATATATTAATGCTTTGTTTTAAAATGTTTTATTAAATTTTATTTTAAATTTGTAAATAATAATTTAGTTATTTAGCTATAATAATTTATTTATAGTTTTAAAATATATTATATCATTTAATTTACAGTTTATGTAAAAACACTCATGATATTAATATTTTATTTTAAAATGTAATACATTTTATTTACTATTTATTTTAAATTACATTAATGTTTTGTTTTACAATGCATTATTACATTTTATTTAAAATTGATATTAAAACATATTAATGCTTTGTTTTAAAATATTTTATTACATTTTATTTAAAATTTTAAATCATAATTGAGTTATTTAGCTATAATAATGTATTTATTGTTTTAAAATATATTATATCATTTAATTTACAGTTTATGTAAAACACTCATGATATTAATATTTTATTTTAAAATGTATTATTACATTTTATTTACTATTTATTTTAAATTACATTAATGTTTTGTTTTAAAATATTTTATTAAATTTTATTTAAAATTGTTAATAATAATTTAGTTATTTAGAGTTATGATGATTTAGTTAGTCTTAAATATATTATTACATTTAATTTTCAGTTTATCTAAAAATATATTAATGTTCTATTTTAAAATGTATTATTATGTTTCATTTACAATTTATTTTAAAATATGTTAATGTTTTATTTTGAAATGTATTATTACATTTTATTTGCAATTTAATAAAAAATAATAATGCTTTATTTTTAAATGTATTATTACATTTTATTTACAATTTATTTAAAATTATAGTTTTGTTTTACAATGCATTATTACATTTTATTAAAAATTGATATTAAAATATATTAACGCTTTGTTTTAAAATGTTTTATTACATTTTATTTAAAATTGATTTTTAAAATATATAAATGCTGTTTTAAAATATATTATTACATTTTATTTAAAATTGATTTTGAAATTGAACAACGCTTTAAAGTACATCATCACATTTTAAAATACATCATACAACATTTTTATCAAAAATGCATTCTAAAATATAATAGTGCTTTGTTTTCATAATGTATTTATTACATTTTATTCAGCTTTTAAAAAATAGATTAATGTTTTATTTTAAAAAATAATAATATTACTTTAATGATAATATTATTTTTCTCACAATAAACAATTTTTCTGCCAATTTATAATTCAATAATTGGTTAGCAAAGCTTGCAGCTTTTACAACAGCTCTGAACGCTGGAAATCCGATCGGATGTACGACACGTTCCAGAGGTTCACACACACAGACGCACACACAAACACAAACACACACTCGTGCACTGGGCATCAGCTTCAGTGGAAAATGTAATATCAGCGGGTGGGTTTGGTCACAGCACGCTCTATATTATTGCGGTAGGCAGGGATTCTGGCGACGCGCACACACACATACACACGCGCGCAGTGACATCATGCACACACACACATGCGAAGGGTCTCCCACAGACCTGGCAGATAAAAGCATAACAAAGTTAAAGTGTTACCTGCCTCTCCCACCTCAGGCGTGTCGCTGTGCCAAACACACGGAGGCGTTTCCATGCCAACGCTGAGAGTACATCAGCATGTATGACCACACGCAAACACCTGATGTACGAGAGACGCGCGTTATCCAACACGCTCACAACTGCATACACATTTCATACTACCTCATACTATTTCGGCAGTGTGCACCATGCATTAGTTATTATAGTATATATAACTAAATCTATAAACAGTAAAAAAATAATGTTAACTGAAATTTTAAAAAGTAAAAATATGAAATTATTTTTTAATTTAATTATAAAATATTAAAAGTTAAAGTTGAAGAACTAAAATAACTTAAATTAAATAATAAATAATATATAGACATTTTTTTATAAAATTAATAAAATAAAAACAATTAAAAATATACAAATAAAATCTAATGCACAATATTAAACCTATAGTATCAAATGACACTTAGAACTGTGAATTTTCATATGCATGAATCTTATATAAGTATTTTCATTTTACTTTAGTTTATAATAATTTCTTATTTGCTTTTGAATTTTTTTAAATAGTACTATTTAGATTTATTTTTATTTCAGTTTTACGACAGTTATGTTTCCAGTTAGAAATTTGAAATCATATTTTAAATTAGCTTTTATTATTACATTTTTAGTCCATTTCTTATGTGCTTTTTAGTTTATATTTTGGTTATTTTTGCAATATTTTTTAGATTTATTTTTCATTTAAGTTTTATTTTTAGATCAGATTTAGGATTTATTTATTTACTTGCTTACATAATCTCATACTGTATAAAAAGGCATTATGTACATCCCAGAATGCAATGCACCCACTATTTACAGTGTAACAAAAGCTCCAGAAGACATTTGACACAAAAAATGGCTTAAAGTGCAAACTGCACCTTAATGAATGATTTTGGAGTACGTTTTACAAGATTTCAGTCTTCGAAATTTCATGTTAAATTCAATGTGTCACTTGCTGTTTCTTTAAATGCATATTGTTTCAAAGTAAATCCTACACCAATTTTGTCCAATATGACTCATTTGACACATGCAACATAATAAGGTGTGTTTTTGTTGCATAATGTTTGCATTATATAACCTGGCATTGTACACTATAAATATTGTTACAGTAAGTGGCTGTGGATAAAAGCATCTGCTAAATGCAAGCATATAAATATACTGTGCACTAGTATTGTGCATGTGCAGTTTTTAGTGAAAGCTTTGTTCTAATCAGAAATATTTCAGGTGACCCATCCAGATCTCTTCAGGCCTACAACATCACACACATACACACACACACACGCACGCGAGGGCAATAATGATGGACCAGATGGGGTTTTTGAGCGAGCGGTTTAGACGAGCTGCGGGTGGCTCATGAAGGACACACACACACACACACACACACACACCAGGACTGACGTTCACCACTGACTCACTGAAGTACCAACAAACTGTCCTCTGGGTTCAAAGAAAACTGATTTTTATCAGCCAAGTGTTAAAATATGAATTCTCAGTATGTTTGTGCATGGAAATGAAAGTGTGTGTGTGTGTTAGTCTGTGGAGGTCAAAGGTTTCAGCAGGTTCTGCTGGAGAGTAAATGTGCCATTAAAGCTGCTGTGTGTGACGCTGGCTTATTTTATTATTATTTACACACCATTATTATTCATTTTTTGTCATTTTATGACTTTATTGCTTTTTTTTATTACTTTAATTTTAATACTTTGTTTGCCAAAAATAAAGTTAAATTTTTAAATTTAAAAGATAAATTAAATTATATTTTATGCCTTCTTTTGATAACCAGAAAAAATTAAATATTGTAAAAATATTGTAAAAATAAACTTAGTTAAATGAAAATTAAGTATGAATTCAAATAATTAGACATGCTTTAACAGAATTTGGTAACAATAACACAGAAGGTGAGAAAAAAAAAAAACATTTCATAGGGCCCTAAACATGTAATTTTTGTTAAAATTGTAAATTGTATATTTACTAAAAAATAAAAGTGATAAATATATGCATATATAGAGATAAACAACATATTAAAATAATATTAATGTTTTGATATCTACATTTTTTTTTCATTCATTTTAAAAATATACTATTGTTTATTTTTAAAATGTATTATTACATTTTATTTACAATTTATTTTAAAATATTGATATTTTCTTTTTAAATGTATTATTACATTTTATTTGCAATTTAATTAAAAATATTAATGTTTTATTTTTAAATGTATTATTACATTTTATTTTAAAAATATATTAATGTTTTGTTTTACAATGCATTATTTAATTTTATTTAAAATGTATTTTAAAATATATTAATGCTTTGTTTTAAAATGTTTTATTAAATTTTATTTAAAATTGTAAATAATAATTTAGTTATTTAGTTATAATAATTTATTTATAGTTTTAAAATATATTATTACATTTAATTTATAGTTTATGTAAAAACACTCCTGATATTAATATTTTATTTATTTCATTTACATTTTATTTACAGTTGTTATTTAGAGTTATAATAATTTAGTTATAGTTTTAAAATATATTATTACATTTAATTTACAATTCATTTTAAAATGTTCATGTTTTATTTTGAAATGTATTATTGCATTTCATTTGTAATTTAATTTAAAATATTAATGCTTTATTTTTAGAAGTATCATTATATTGTTTTTACAATTTATGTAACATTATATTAATGTTTTGTTTTACAATGCATTATTACATTTCATTTCAAATTGATATTAAAACATATTAACGGTTTGTAATAAATTGATGTTAAACTGCATAAGTTTTATAATTTCAATTAATTAGACTTGCTTTTTGATTAATAAAATGTAATTTAACCATTAAAAATTACAGAAGTATAGAAAAAATAAAATGGAATTTGGGAATAAAAATAAAACAGATTTCATAGGGTGTTTCCTTTTCTTTTTTTTTTACATAATATTTTTGTTCAGAAGTGTCAGTTTAGTATTTATAGAGTCACTAACATTCAATCAATGCTTTTAAAAAAGTAATCTGTTTGTCAACTTCTGACTCAACCAATCATGTGAGTTTGGGGGCGTGGCCTTCGTTTGACCTACCAATAGCAGATGAGAGGCGTGTCCGGGAAACATGTCAGTACTAGCGATGACCTTGCAGGTCTTGTACCTGTCCGAACATTAGACGAGCGAGTGTGTCGGTCTGCTCTCTGATGGGCAGCTGTCGCTGTGAATCTCCTGGAGCTTCGTCCCAGTGCTGAGCATCATGGCTTCTGCACACCTGCAGGGCACAAATCAAATGCATGTTTGACTTCATGAGGAGGTCTTTATGGTCTCTCACCTCTCTCTCTCTCTCTGATGTCTGAAGCCCCAGGAGCAAAGCCTTTGCCCCCTGCTTAAAGGTCAACAACCCCAGAGAGAAAGACAGAGAGAGAGAGAGATGGAGGAGTATGATTACTGAACAATATTAACACAACACACACTACAGAGTCCGTCCCCAAAAATGAATTCAGTATGGTGAATGAAGCTAAGAGAAATAATGAAAATAGTTGAGATAAAAATATGTAAATAATAAAACAGGTTTAATTCAGTACCAGAATAAAAATCTATAAATAAAACTATAATAAGCAGAAACCTATAAATATATTTAATTTAATACTAAAATAAAATAAACATATATACATACAAAAATAATAATAAATAGAAATGTATATATTTAAATCAATATCAAACTAAAAATGAAATAAAAACTGACAAATAAAAATAATAAATAGAAACGATTGCATACATTTCATTTGTTTATACAGATTTGAAATTATATAATAAAAATAAAACAGTAAACAGAAATGTAAAAATATATTTAATTCAATACTAAAATAAAATAAACATCTATAAATACAAAAAAACTAAAAATAGAAATGTATATATTTAAATCAATACCAAACTAAAAATGAAATAAAAAATAATAAATAGAAACGTTTACATAGATTTTATTCATTTACATAGATTTGTATTGATATAATAAAAATTAAATAAGAAAATGAAAAAAACAATAATAAACAAAATATATTTAATTCAATACTAAAGTAAACATCTATAAATACAAAAAAAAAAACTAAAAATAGAAATGTAAATATTTACATCAATACCAAACTAAAAATGTAATAAAAATTGAAAAATAAAAATAATAAATAGAAATGTTTACATAGATTTTATGTTTACATAGATTTGAATTGATATAATAAAAATGAAATAAAAAATGAAAAAAATAAAACAATAATAAACAGAAATGTATATATTTAATTCAATACTAAAATAAAACAAACATCTATAAATACAAAAAAAACTAAAAAAATAGAAATGTATACATTTAAATCAATACCAAATTAAAAATTTAATTGATTTAAAAAATAATAAATAGAAACGTTTACATAGATTTTATTTGTTTACATTGATTTGATTTAATAAAAATAAAATGAAAATAATAAATGTAAATTAAAAAATGTATTTGAATACCAAACTAAATGTAACAAAAATCTTACAAAAATCTAATTATCAAATAAAATCAAATGTATACCACATATATATATATATATATATATATAATATATTTCATTTAATGACAACATAAAAAAATCTATAAATAAAAAATGAATAGAAAAGTATGTTTAATGTAATATCAAAACTAAAATACAACACAAATCTATTAATTAAAAAAAAAAAAAAAAAAAAAAAAAAAAAAAAAAAATCTATAAATATATTTAAAAATTAATGCCAAAATAAAAATCTACAAATTAAAAACAAAAATAGAAATGTATATGTATTTTATTATTTTAATATTGGATATTTAAAATATGTAAGCATTTTAAAACTGGATTATTAAATCATTTGTAAATCTTATGCACATCACATAAGTCTAATAAGTGTTTTAAATGTCATTTATAAAGTTTAATTTCAGTGAAGATGCTCCCTTAGAAGAGTGCTACCTATGTAGATATGTAGGAAGGATTTGGAACAGAGCTGTTCTACACACACACGCACACACACACACACACACACACACGTCTTGTACAGTAATCCTCTTAATCTGTCATTAAAACACTCTTAATGTAAACCACATGATGTCTGACCGCATCCACAAACAGTGTAAGTCCAATTAACATCACATCCACGAATCCTGTTCATGTAATGTATTACAAAACTATATTTAAAGTATTAATAATGCTTTAAAATACACATTATAATGAGCTGTATGTTCTTTTGAGTAACTGAAAGCACTTCTATTATTTAAAAACAGCTTTAAAAACATAATATAATCATATAAATGTATTTATTTGAAATGAACTACACTCATGCTGAAGGAGGAACCTGAGCCCTATCTACAGACCAGAATATCACAGACACTCTTTTCACATCAGACAATAAAAAACCACCTAAAAACAGCAGCAAAGAAACTCTGAAGCCACACCATCTCCTCTGGTTTTGTGTTTCTGAGTTATCACTGATGCTGGATGTTTCTGTTATATGTGCGGTAAACACACACACACACAACACCCCAGAGCTGCTTTCACAGTAACTAACCACACACGCCGGCAAACGCTCCTCAACAAGCGCACGGGACAGAGAGAATAATCCAAAGGAACTGGCCTGATGTCCTTCCCTGATACCTCGTTCACACCGAGACCTGATCGACATGACAAGCTGTCCCTCCACACACACACACACACACACACGTGTTTAATACGGGACTCTGTGTGTGTGTGTGTTTGTGCTCTCGGTGATCTGCTGCCGTGCTGCAATCTGGCTCTGATCTCTGAGCTAAACCCTTTGACACAGAGTTTTTAATTAAAACTACATTATGATTAACCAGGCAGAAGCCCCCCCACCTGTCTCTCTCTCTCTCTGTCTGTCTGTCTCTCCATCGCACCGTTTCTGAGCAGGTCTGATTACGACTCTAACTATATGTGTGCATTATAGATGTGATGACCTGAATGTCTCATTCACCTGATTTCATTATGTTTTGTAATGAAGATTGTGATCAAGATCCCCGATCTGATCGTTTCAGTCTGATGATCTGAACAGTTTGAGTGACATTTCTCAGCCCAAACTGGTTGAAAGCGCAGTTCAACAAAGCAACATGCAACAAATTCAGCATAACCAGGTAGCCATATGCAAATAATTAACTTTTACCTCCGTAATCTATATAAAAGCTTTCATTAAAAAGCAAGCTGCACATTTCTGTGTGTACGTGTATATGTAACCACTGCTGAGAAGTGTTTAAAACATACGTGCACAGTTCAGATTAATAATAAACTTTACCCTCTTTATGTTGTTATGATGATTTGTGTTTATCTGCTTCTCCCATTTGCTCTTTTTACATTGACTATCTCTTTATATAGACTGATACAATCAGATACAACAATAATTCCTCACATATTTGTCATAATATATACAGATAAATTTGACATTCACTTCAGTGGTATGAGATGACTGGATGCTTTCAGCTGATTTCCTATTGAACTGTCATCACTCACGCTGGATCCGCTCCATTCAGTTCAAGCCATTCACTACCAAAAAACAATAAACTTGAAATGGTTTTAAAAAGCACGGCATAGTTTCAGAGCTTTTTGAATCTCTGAACCAATCAAATCATTGCGTCGCCAAATGATTCACTGTTTCGAAGCGTTCCATTTGGATTGCGTATCGAGAATCGAATCATTTAATTCGAGTCCTGATCTGAAATTATAGTTCGCGAATCGTTTCGCAAATTAAATGATTCGCAATTCATGCTCCGAGTCCTTATCTGAAATGATGGTTCGGGATTCAGATAGGGGTTTCGGAGCGCGGACAACGAATCATTTGAGTTCATTTAGAACTTAGGAGTGGGTTCGCGAATCTTTCTTTCTGATTTCTTTTTTTATTAAACAGTTGAAAACATCAAACCATTAAGGCAGTGCAGGTATAAAAACAAAACAAAGAAAAAAGAAAGTATACACATTTACAAAAAAAAAAATATATATATATATATAAAAAACCAATAAAAAACATAATATATATTATATATACACACTAACAACCATCCAAAGCATCCTAGCAACCTCCTAAATTCATGTTCAGAAGATATAACAACAGTCAATGTTGCATCATCATGTAAAGCAGCTCAGAGGAGCAAAAGAAAAAAAAAAAAAAATATATATATATATATACATACATTTATATATAGTATGAATATAGAGATAGGCCTACAGTCTTGACTACTTTAGGATTAAAAGAATTTTGTATAGTGTTAATGCACGTGTCTAGATTAACTTTGAGTAAAGGAAAGAGAGGTTTAGAGTTTAGAGTCTTTGTGTGTGATGTATGTTTTGGTCACTGTTTAAACCCCTTAAGGTGCTGCTAATGTTAACATCCTCCGCCAATGCAGCCTCTAGTCAACAAATGAATTACTTCATAATGATACAAAAACATGCACTATAGTATACTGTATACACAGTTTTGTTGTCTGTTTTAAATCTGTAGTGCAGTGTAGTTTCAGCTCGCTTAAAACGCTTTGGTGGACTCACGGCCTAACAACCACCCAGAATATGCTAACAATAAACCAAAACATTCTAGCAACACACTAACAACCATCCAAAGCAACCTAGCAACCTCCTATATTCATGTTCAGAAGATGTAACAACAGTCAATGTTGCATCATCATGTAAAGCAGCTCAGAGGAGCACACTTCAGCTCACTTCATCTTCACGTCTGTCAGAGCTGCTAAAAGCCACATCAGCCGTGTGAAGTGGGGTCAGAGGTCAGCAGGTTAAGGGTCACAAACAGACACTTCTCAGCCTTTTCAAACACCCAGAGCGACATAAAGTACCAGGAAACTTCATGGGAATGTATAAATAACAAAGGAGCAGATGCATTCATATATTCATCCATAACTACTGCTGACAGTGATGAAGACAAGAAGTGATTTGTCATCATCCCGATCTGAATATTCAGGAGTCAGATGAGGTTGATTATTCTTTGATGCGCTGTGAAACATTTGCTGCGCTTGCTTTCAGTCGTTTTAATTAAGCAACACTGTTTTAAAGACAAACCGCGTGACGCGTTTCGTCCTGAAAGAGAAAACAGATGCAGCACGCGGAGCTCGAGCTGGAGGTGTGAAGAAACGCAGTCCTGTAGAAGAACAGCGTTCTCGCTCTGTCTTACACTCCCTCTGACAGCAGTGTGTGTGTGTGCGCGTGTGTGCGCCTCCAGCACCACTGGTCTCACTCAGGTACGTTTACCTTCACAAATACACTGCTACGTGTACGTGAATCGCTGTTCAAATCAGCATCATCTGTTTTATAGAACTCAGTTTACTGGTGTTTCAGGTAAGTCTGCTAGAAACTGATCTATTTACACATGACTTTACTTTTAACTAATCCACATTTGCTAAATTCATATATACAAAAATATTCCACAGCACATCTTCTTGTAAACATTAGTACCATTTTTGTTACTTTTTAACTGAAAATTTAGAAACTTTAAAAAGCCTTTATTTTATTATTATTATTTTTCATATTTTTAATTTTAATTATAATTGAAATTAAAATAAAACCAATTTTTATTATGTCTTTACTATACATTTTCATTAAATCAAAGACTTTTAATGGTTTTAAATATTTTTTCTGAAAATATTTTTTTTTACATTTGATAAACTTTAAAAAACCTTTATTTTGTTTTTTCATATGTTTAATTTTACCTTTATTTAATTATAATTTTAATTAAAATAAAACCTTTGCCATTTTTTTTTATTTTGTCTTTAATTACTATAAATTCTCATTACATCAAATACTTTTAATGGTTTTAAACATTAAGAAGTCTTTTATTTTTCTATTACTCTAAGTATTATAACTATAAAGTATTTTGTATTTATTATATGATTATATATAAAGTATTTTTAATGTTTTTAGACTTGAAAAAAGCCTTTATTATATTTTGACTTTAATGAAAATAAATTTGAGTGTTTCATTTATTTTTATTTTCATTTTTATTAAATTGTAAGCATTGGCACAATTTTATTTTTTATTAATTTCCTTTTTTAATGAAAATAAAGTGTTCTTAAAGTTGATAAACTTTAAAAACCTTTATTATAACCATAAAGAATTTTGTATTTATTAAATGATTATTTTTTTGTTTAAATGAGTATTTTTTTGTTTTTAGACTTAAAAGGCCTTTATTATATTGATTTTAATTAAAATAAATGTTTTATTTATTTTCATTTCATCTTGATTTAATTATAATTTTATTTAAAATAAGAGCTTTTTAACTGTTTTTTAAAATGTTAGACTTTTAATAGTTCATAAACATTTTAAAGCATTTATCTTGTTTTCCTTTTAATTTAATCATTCATATTTGTAATTTAAAATAACGTATAAAACATTTTAATGTGTATACCAGGAAACAAGCAATGAAACAGATTCATTAACAGCATTGAAATATTTGTGGCATTATCCAGAATTTCTGTTCATAAATATTCATAAAATGCAAAGTCCTGGTGTTAAAATCTTATTGGATGTAAAACAGCCCATTTAAAACAGCTGAAATACCTACTGTGATTATTATTTATAAACGTCACTATTTATTAAAAACTTGCACATTTTACTGTTGCAGTAATTTAATAAAATCTATCAGTTACTTAAGGCAGTGCATTACAGCAATTTACCACAGTTAAGAGAGGTTAACCTGAACTAAAAACTTTTAAAATCTCCAACTGTGGTAAGGCCCACAAATGGTGTTATTCTACACTGTGCTTTAAACAGATATAAAACACGTCTGTCACTAACGCTGTGACAAATAAAAACACAGATCTGTGAATTTCTAGACTCCCGTGATTCAAAATCCTGATTTGTCCTCAATCTGTTGTGTGCAGAATCTTCCGCCGCACACAAACGCAGCGATACGAGGCACAGGAGCGAGCGCTGAGCGGCCGCTGGGCTCGGCCAGGCATGATGCCATCAGCTCCAGCTTCACGTTGGCACGGCTCCTTCGCCCTTGCCCTTGCCCTGTCGATGCCAGCCGAAGGCACAGGGTGGCACCTTGGCCGAGCTGCCCAATGGTCCAGCTAATCATATGCATCTCTGTAGGGCAGATCAGGCCACCCTGAGAGACGCCAGCAGACAGTCGAGCAGATACTACAAACACTCCAAATATGACACCGTTTGGAGGGGAAGGAAGATCGGATGACCGCCTAAAGCTCTGTTCTGCTCCATTCTTTTCATATTCTTTGGCCTTTTGTTTAGTTTGTGGTATTTGTCAAGTCAAAACATCTGAGTGTGACATTCATCCACCTCAAACACCATTGCAATCACTAAAACACCATGTCAACCACTCGGATTACCCTATAATCACCCAAACCACTCTACCAACTACCCAGATTACTACCCAGAACATTGTAGCAACCTCCTTAAACACCCTAACAACCACCTAAAATATCTTAACAACACCATAGCAACCACTTTGAAACCACCCAGATCACCCTATTAACCCAGAATATCATAGTAACTGCTCAAAACACGATAGCAAAAACACTAAACTCCCTAGCAACCACCAAAACATTCTATCAGCACCCTAGCAATGACCCAGACTAAAACACTCATGTAAGCAACCAGAATACCCTAGCAACCATGCAAAACATCATAGCAACACTCAACTAAGCAACCGCAATCCCCTAGTAACCACCCAATACGGCTTAGCAACCACCCAGTATACCCTAGTTACCAAAGTATGCTAGCAACACCCTAGCAACTACCCAAACATCCTAGCAACACACTGTAAAAAATAAAAAAGCACAATTTGTTGAGTCAGCCTAAAATAATTTGTTACCCTACTGCCTTAAAATTTTAAGTTCAATCAATTCAAATAAGTTTAGTCAACTTGAAATGTTAAGTTGTACCAAGTAACAACTTAGATATTTGTGTTTGCTGAATTTAACAGATGGGTAAGTAACCCAGCTGCCTTAAAATTTTAAGTTGATTCAAATCAAATATCTAAGTTGTCACTTAGTATAATTTAACATTTCAAGTTGAATAAACTTTTTTTTTGCGTTGAACGAACTTAAAATTTTAAGGCAGCCAGGTTACAAATTATTTTAAGTTGACTCAACAAATAGTTTTTTACGGTGCACCCTAGAAATGACCCAGATCAACCACAACACCATACTGGCAACAGGTCTATCCCTTGTTCTTTTATTAAACAAACTAAATGGTCTTATGTTATTTATGTTATTTATCTTATTTACACGACAACATGTCATTTCTATAATTATAATTTATAGTCTATAATTCCTGCTCCATGAAAATCATATCATAGTGTACACACACAGAAACTTCACAGCAACCTGTCAAAATAAAAGTACGGGTTAACGTGTAATAGAAATATATTACTCTTGTATTACTTTTGTACAGTATAATGTACATCTTCATATATTTCTATTTCTGGCCATTTAATAAAATAATAAAAATAAATATTACAACCAGATTAACCACTTAATTGCAGAAAAAAATTCTACAATTATTATTAAAACTTTTTTGACAGAACTTCCACACAAATTTTCTTCCATGTCTTAATTTTAACAGTAAACCTCTGTTTGCCAAAAAAAATAAATAAAAGTGTTTAATTTTCATTTGATTAAAAATAAATAAATGTTTAATGCCTTCATTTGATTAACAGAAAAAATAAAACACAAAATTTCTGAAAAAAAAAGAAAGAAAAAGATTGTAGGGTCCTATTGTTCAAAATGTTAAAATTGATTTATTTTTTTTTTAATTTATTTTTTTTTTCACTGAAATAAATGTTTTTGTTATTATACAGAGAGTAAAGTACCAAAAAAAGTACCGTTGGGTACTGGCACCTGCCTCATCCATCCCCCACCCCACCCCCCCAAAGCTGTGAACCTAGGGGAAACACTGCAATACCCTAGTAACCACCTTAAACAGTTTAGCAACCACCCAGTATACAATAGTAACCACCCAAGTAACCACCCAAAACACAATAGAAAGCATCAAGAATACCATTGTTATCACCCAAACACCCTAGCAACCACTCAGAATACCCTAGCAACCACCCAAAACATCCTAGCAACACCCTAACAATGACCCAGACATCATAGTAACCACCCAACACCCTATTAAATTTATTGTAGTAACCACCCAAAACAGTTTAGAAACTATTCAGCACACCCTAGTAAGGACCCGAGTGTCCTAGTAACACCCTAGAAACTATCCACAACACCCTAGCAATGGCCCAAGTCAGCATCCATCCAGAATACCCTAGTAATCAACCCAAACATCCTAGCAACACTCTAGCAACCACCCAAAACATTCTAGCAACACCCTAGCAACCACCCAGATCATAGTAACCACCCATAACCCACTAGAAAGCAACTAAAATACCCTTGTTATCACCCAAACACCCTAGCAACCACCCAGAATACCCTAGCAACATCCTAGCAACACCCTAGCAATGACCCAGACATCATAGTAACCACCCAACACCCTATTAAGTAAACACAATACTGTAGTAACCACCCAAAACAGTTTAGAAACTATTCAGCATACCCTAGTTAGCACCCAAGTGTCCTAGTAACACCCTAGAAACTATCCACAACATCCTAGCAACACCCTAGCAATGGCCCAAGTCAGCATCCATTCAGAATACCCTAGTAATCAACAAAAACATACTAGCAACACTCTAGCAACCACCCAAAACATCCTAGTATCACCCTTCAACCACCCAGATAATAGTAACCACCCAAAACACACTCGAAAACATCTAGAATACCCTTGTTATCACTCAAACACCCTAGCAACCACCCAAAACATCCTAGCAACACCCTAGCAAGGACCCAAACATCATAGTAACCACCCAACACCCTATTAAGTAAACACAATACTGTAGTAACCACCCAAAACAATTTAGAAACTATTGAGCATACCCTAGTAAGCACCCAGGTGTCCTAGTAACACCCTAGAAACTCTCCCCAACATCCAGAATACTCTAGTAATCAACCAAAACATCATAGCAACACTCTAGCAACCACTCAAAACATCATAGCAACACCCTAGAAACCACCCAGTTCATAGTAACCACCCAAAACTCACTAGAAAGCAACAAGAATACCCTTGTTATCACCCATACACCCTAGCAACCACCCAGAGCACCTATTAACCACCCAGAATACCCTAGCAACACCCTAGCAACCACCAAAAACATCCTAGCAACACCCTAGCAATCATAGTAACCACCCAACACCCTATTAAGTAAACACAATACTTTAGTAACCACTTAAAACAACTTGGCAACCACTCAAAATATTCTAGTAACCATCCAAAACATCCTAGCAACACCCTAGCAACCACACAAAACATCCTAAAACCCCCTAGCGTCATAGAACATAGAAACAGTTGAAGCTGTCGTCATTAAATTTTTCAGAGCTACTAAAAGCCACATCAACTGTGCGAAGTGGGGTCAGAGGTCAGCAACTCTGTATTTGTGAGGTTTAAAGGTCACGAACAGACACTGTTCAGTTGTAATCATGGATTCGAGCATCCGTAGACTGTACTACAAACAGTTTTACATAGAAACAATTTATGTAAGATCTGAGTAAACGTGTGCATGTGTGTGTGTGTGTGTGTGTGTTACAGGTGGACGTTCTGATGAAGCATCTGTTGTCTGTACAGATGAGTGACCCACAGCGGGACGGACACACCTTACACAGGAGGTGTGTGTGTGAGTGTGTGTGTCGTAACCTTGTGTCTCTCAAAGTCAAGTGCTTTCAGATTGAAGTTCACCTTCACTGGTCTGAGGTCAGTGTGATCAGTCTGTCTGTCTGTGTGCTTCAGTCTGTCTCTCTCTCTTGTAATGGTCTCATCTGATACAGGAAGAGGAAACTGCAGGCTGGAAAAAGGAAACTGAGGAATGTAGAGCACATGCGACACTTTGGCTGTGAGCCATACTTGTCCTGTCTGTCTGTGTCTCTGTCTGTCTCGCTCTCTGACTGTAAACCCTCATCCGCTCTGATCTGTCTAACCTTTCCTCGAGCTGCCGGGAGAGCCGTCGCTGTCAGCCGTGATGCTGCGGTCCTGATGCTGTGACATGAAGGCTCTTCGAAGGCTCATTGTGATCACACTCACCTGTGCGTGTGAGACGCAGACACGAGAAACAGCGAGATTAGATCTACTGCGGTGGTCTGTGGTGTTTTCACAGCTAAACACATATTTTTCCATGCAAACGCTAAATATTGACTGTAATACATCCAGCTGTAAATCTACTGCTGGCTCTGGATAAAAAAATAATAATTAAAAAAAATAAATAAATAAAATAAAATACAATTTTAATCAAATAAAATAATTACACACATAAAAAAACAATATTTTAATTAATTTAATGGAACAAAATGAAAATAAAACTTTAATAAAATAAATAAGAAGAAATTAAAACTATTTTAATGAATAAATGAAATACAACAATGTAAAATTTTAAATAAATAAATAAACAGATAAATGAAATGGAAAAAAATAATCGTGCATGTGTATTTATGAACTACGTTTTGCATTTGTGAATTGTAGGGCTGCACAATTAATTATTTTTTAATCTTGATCATGATTTCTTCTCTCAATGAATTAAATAAATAAATACTGTTTTACCAAAATACACTGACCTGAAATAAACACACAAAAATAAAATAAAAGATATAAATAATAATATAATAAAACAAAAATGTAATTAATTAATTAACTGTACTGTTTTCAAGGAAACCGAAATAAACACATTCAACAAAAGAAATTCAAGTAAAACATAAACATGGATAAAAATTCTTATAAAAATGATAACATAAAAACATAAAAAAATGTATTTTAATAACTAAATACTTAAATAGATAATTTAAGAAATTAATAAAATTGTCCTATTTGCCAAAGAGAACTTAAATAAATACATAAAAATAAATGAAATAAATTACATTAAATTAAATTAAAATAATAAATTATAATGAAATAAAATTTCATGTATGGTTCAAAGATGAAAGATGGTGTAATACTGCTTTAAATTGTTGTTTTTCTAAAAAAAATATTAAAAAGTTTTCTGTTTAATTTAATTGCATTTTTGTTTTTGTTTTTCTGAGCAAAAAATAAATATCATACATTTTTCCCTAATTTACAGAGGACACCCACCTAAATGTCATTCAGTGTAACAATTTTGTCAGGCATATTTCCAACAAAAATCTATTTATGACATATTAAAAAAACAAATTACTTTCACCCCAAATACTAATTGTACATTTTTTAATTTTACATATTTCACTCATTTAAAAACACACTAAAATTTAATATGCTCCCTTATTCTTTTACATATTTTAATATGTACAACTCAGAATAAATATGTTATTTGAATTTTTACATAAATATTGTGTTACACTGAATGACAATGTAACATTATTTCAAGCAAATTTTGATATTTTATTTTCCAAAAACGTATTTGAAACCTTTAAAGTAGACAC
The DNA here is from genome assembly GCF_022985175.1 of Labeo rohita. Classification (NCBI taxonomy): domain Eukaryota; kingdom Metazoa; phylum Chordata; class Actinopteri; order Cypriniformes; family Cyprinidae; genus Labeo; species Labeo rohita. The sequence goes on from NC_066887.1 coordinate 34,645,684, forward strand.
TTTATTTACATTTAATGAGCTTTGAACATAAAATCACTTTTGTGAATTTCTTTTGACGTGGACATCTTAATGTTTTTGACCCATATATATATACTGTATGCCACAAAGAACATACAGCAACTGTGCTTTTGCATTGCCAAAACAGAACAAAATAAAACCAAACAGAATGCTTATATTTCCTAAAGCTCAGCTCTAAAAGTGAACAGCAAAGTTTCCTCAGCAGCACGAGCGTGAGCGCGTGACGGGTCGTGAAGCTGCCGGTTTGCTCATCTGGAGCTAAAGAGCAGAAAGCGGCGCTCATGACATCAGCCAATCACAGCTAAACGTCCCCCTGAGGTCCATGAGTGCAAACGCCCTGAGAGACGAACCCCCGCCCCGCCCTCCCCCAAACTTGAACTTGTGCCCCCTGCCCCAGATTTGACCCCTCGCTCACACACACACACACACGCACGCACGCATGGCCTCTTCTCCAGTGCCGTCCCACTGAAGTGAGAAAATAAGACATCGTATCTATTAACACATCCCGTCTGGGAGCGTGTGCGGATAAAAAACAGAACAGAGTGGAAAAAACGGCGGACTGACCGGACGGATGGTGGACGGAGAGGTGAGAGAGACGGTCGCCGCGGTAACAAGCCGCATCTCTGTTCAAACATGTGGAGGTGAAAATCTCACACGCACTCATATCACACATCGATCGCTCCGATTGATCCACACACACAAGCTGATCGATAGAGAGGAATCTGTCTGGGCATGAAGACCAGAACAAAGGAACAGTGTGTGTGTGAGAGAGAAGCTCAAAACTAATACCTCGCGTCCTAAAGCAATCCACTGACACATTAGCGATTGTGAATATTGTTGTGTTTTTGCGTGTTTGTGTCGCACATGAACTGGTGCGCGGGAAATAATTGGGCTGATTTCGGGCAGCGTCTAACGCTGGATGTGTTTCTGTAACGAGTTGAACTCGTTATCACGGCGAACCTTAATTACTGTGTTCTTACAGCATCTGAAGGCTGCGTGAGACTGTCTGTGCCCACACACACACGAGATGTGCTTTTTTGCAGCGCACAATTACACAAACATGTGAAATTTGATAGGAATTAATTGAAAAAAATTCCCTGAATAGAACTGAAACACATGCAGCACAGACTTTGTATTTATTACCATTTAGATTTTAGATTTTAGACTATTAGGTGAAAATAGACAGGCTTGTTTTCACCACAAAATAAAAAAAGGTAATTGTGACTTTTTAATCTCACAATTCAGATTTTTTCTTGGAATTCTGAAAGAAAAGGTCAGAATTCTAAACTCTAAATTCAAAATTCGAAAATTCGAAAATTAGAATTCTGAGGAAAAAAGTCAGAATTGTGAGATATAAAAAAGGTAGCTTAAGTTTATATCTTACAATTCAGATTTTTTTTCTCCGCATTTTGAATTTACATCCTGTAATTCTAACTTTATATCTTTTTAACTCATAATTTAGAATTTTTCCATGCAATTCTGAGGGAAGACACATAGTTGCAAGATGTAAACTCAGAATTCCGGGACATAAATTCACAATTTATAGTTTATATATTAGAATTCTAACTTTTTTCACCGAATTTTGAGCTAAAAAGTCACAAATACCTTGTTTTAACCTCATTGTGAAAACAGGCTTCCATAGTTTTGACTGATTTACTTGATCAGCATTTATTGTACTTGCAATTCAATTCTTTAATGGAGGAAAAAGTCTGATCTGATCATTTTTAAAGAGAAAAAATATTGTTCTTGGCTATAAATGACATGTCATTCCACAAAAGATTATTTTATAATGGAAAAAAGATTCTTTAGAATTCTTTACGCTAAGAAAACAATGGTTTTCTTTAACAAGTGTTCACCGAAAGGCTCTTCAAGCCTTTTTTTTTAAAGAGTGTATTCTCTTTAAATATGGGTAAATTTTATAAGAACTGGTCAAAATGGTTAATACACATGAAAATAGATAGTACATAGAAGTGCTTTGTAGTGAATATGCCCCCCCCCCACACCCCCCACTCCCCCCACTCCTTTTTTCCTTGCTCCATATGTGAAGTATTTACGTAATGTAAATACACTGAATGGACTGAATGGTATGGACTTAAACTGACTGCTTGAAATAACTTTCAAGTTATTTATTCATTTATTTATTTTTTATCATACCTCTTTCCTTTCGTGCGTGTAGGGAAGGGGGCTATTGGGAGAGTAACCCCCGATTATGAAAATGACTATATTCTGTAAGAAGGATACAAGAATGTGATGTCTCTGGTGACCTGTCTGTTCTTTTTTTTTTTTTTTTTTTCCCCTTGTTTGTTTTTTGTATTTCAAAGTTACATTAAAAGAAACAAAAAATAAAAGTAAAAAAAAAAGAGTGTATTCTCTTATTTGATATTTCTGCACTTTAAACACTAACATTCAAGCTTAAACCATCCTGGGTTGAAAAAAAACATGTTTTGCAAGAGAAATTTCTTGAAAACATAATTTTTTTCAAGTTATAATGATTTACACTACCAGTAAAAGGTTTTTGAACAGTAAGATTTTTAATGTTTTTAAAGAAGTCTCTGCTTATCAAGCCTGCATTTATTTAATCCAAAGTACAGCAAAAAACGTTAAAAAATTTAAATATTTTTGCATTTTAAAATATCTGTTTTCTATGTGAATATATGTTAAAATGCAAATTATTCCTGTGATTTCAAAGCTGATTTTTTTAGCATCATTACTCCAGTCACATGATCCTTCAGAAATTATTCAAACATTTTGATTTGCTGCACAAAAAACATTAATTATTATTATTATGTTGAAAACAGCTGAGTGGAATTTTTTCAGGCTTCTTTGATGAATAGCTAAATAAAATATAATAAATAAATAAAATAAAATTGCTAAATAAAAGTATTAATTTCTACCAAAAGCTTTTGCATAATATTACAAAAGCTTTTTATTTCTGATAAATTTGGATCTTTCTATTCATTAAAGAATCCAGATAAAATGTAGTCAGCTGTTTTAAATATCGATAATAATAAAAATAAAGATGTTAACAGAAAATCAGAATATTAGACTGATTTCTAAAGGATCATGTGACACTGAAGACTGGAGTAATGATGCTGAAAATTCAGCTCTGGAATCACAGGAATAAATTACATTTACATAAATATATTCAAATAGAAAGTAATTATTTATGAATAGTAAAAACATTTCAAAATTTTACTGTTTTCCTGTACTTTGGATCAAGCAGAAGAGCAGAAGAGACTTCTTTAAAAACATTAAAAATCTTACTGTTCAAAAACATTTGACTGGTAGTGTATGACAAAAAAAGTGAAGTAATTTCAGTGAAGTCAGTGAAAGGTCTGAAATAATTTCTTTAGGATTTGACCCGGAAGTAGTTGATAAAACAGCTCTTGGAGTTTGGCAACCATTGTTCACAAAACCTGTAGATAACATGAATTTTGAGGGACTCGTGTCTCTATGGTGGTTTGTATACTCTGGGCCTCAAGTTACCATAAAAAAGCTTTTATTGAAAGTTGCAATGCAATAAACATAAAATGCTTCATTTCTCAAACACTTGCAACAGCGAGGTCACAAGTTTGATTCTCAGGAAATGCATGAACTGATCAAATTAAAACCTTGAATGCAATGAAAGTCACTTTGCATTAAAGCATCCGCCAAACGCATGAATCTAAAACGTTAAAATGAACTGAAATGCTGTCATTTCCTCAGAATGACCCAGTTACTAAAATACCGCCGATAATTATGCATCAAGACGAATTTGTGCACAGATTGCAAAGATCATCTTCAAAAACAGAAAAGCTTGAGATGTCACAGACGTAGTTGCACGTTCTGTAAGTCAGTGTGAGTTTTGTGCAGCGGAGGCTTGATTTCTCAATAGAAAGTTAATTAATAAGACTAACGAGGCTGTCTAAACATGTCTCCGGCTCTCTCGCGTCGAGCGCGCAACTCTGAAACACGCAAACGCATGACACGTATAGAGAGCGGCTCCATTTCCACCATGCATTTATGCATACACAGACTTCCCCCTTTGAGAATTCATTACCATGCACGCACACACACACGCGCACGCGCGCACAAACACGCTCGTTACCCGGAATATCACACACGACATTTACAGGTGTTAAAAGATACATATTAAAAATACAGCGCGAAATTCCTCTGATAAGAGAGTGTCTTCCAACTCGCCTGCTCTGAACGACAGGGAGAGAGAGAGAATTCTCTGCGCGAGTCGTCTGGATTTTTGGCCGTGTTTGTTAAAGCGAGTCGAGTCTTAAGAGAAAGTGCTAAAATATACAGTGAGAGAAAGTGAGAGGAGTGATCTGGGGGGGCGGGGGAGGGGGGGGGTGGAGAGAGAGAAAGAAAGAGACAGAAACGCACAAACATGAGATCAGGCTGCTCAGGACCAGCTGATCAACGTCCAGAGAACGTTTCAGCAACCTCTGCACAACAAAACAACTGCAGCCCACGCCAGCTGCTGTCAGGGGCTTTAAATATAGTCTGAGAGGCAATATTTGTCTTCAGAAGTGAGTTAAATCGGATCCTTAAGGTCTGATAAATTACAGAATGCTTACTTGATTATATGAGCATGTTTCCAAATGTAAAAATAATCAAATGAAGTGTATAAAGTTAAAATAATAATAATAATAATAATATTAATGTTTAAAAAAAATGAAAAAAGAAAGAAAATTAAGTTTTTAATACATTAAATTTAAAAATATAAAATAATAAAAATATAAAATATCATTATATATTATAAAATATTATGCATAAAATATTTATTATAAATTATACTGGGTCTTTAGTTATTGTAAATAACTAGTTTTTGATATGTGCTATTGGCATGACTAAATATATGTATGTAAAAAAATTACAAATAAATATATTTTATTATAGTTTGGGTCTGTAGTCAGTGTAAATAACTTCACATGAAGACAACTGAGGTCTATAATATGTGCTTGTTTAAAAATGTATTTGCAATAAAATAAAATGAAATATTTTTTTTTTTAAAAAGTAAATTAAAAAATAAAATTAAAAATATTTTAGTCAGTACAATGACATGTGGTTGTTTATAGAACAGAACAAATGTGTGTGTAAAATAAATAAAAAAAAGGTAAATAAATAAATAAAAATAAATAAATAAAAAAAGTTTCTATTATAGTTTAATTCTGTAGTCAGTGTAAAACTTCACAAAGACAATTTAGGTCCATAATATCTGCTTGTTTAAAAATGTATTAGCAAAAAATCTAATAAAACAAAATGAAATTAAATAAAATAAAATAAAATAAAAAATATTTTTGATTATAGCTTGTATCTGTAGTTGGTGTAATAACATGTGCTTGTTTATAGAACTAAATAAATGTATGTGTAAAATAAATAAATAAATAAATAGTTTCTATTATAGTTTGGTTCTGTAGTCAGCGTAAATAACTTCACATAAAAACAACTGAGGTCTATAACGTGTGCTTGTTTAAAAAATGTAATAAAATGAAATGAAATAAAATAAAAAATAAAATAAAAAATGTATAGTTTGTGTCTGTAGTCATTGTAATGATATGTGCTTGTTTATAGAAATAAATAAATGTATGTGTAAAAAAATAAAAATAATTTCTATTATAGTTTGGGTCTGTAGTCAGTGTAAATAACTTCATATAAAGACAACTAAGGTGTATAATATGTGCTTGTTTAAAATGTATTTGTAATAAAATAAAATTAAATTAAATATAATTTTTTATTATAGTTGGTGTATCTAGTTAGTGTAATGATCTGTGCTTTTTTATAGAACTAAATAATGTGTGTAAAATAAATAAATAAATAAATTAGGGCTGTAAAACGATTAATCACATACAAAAGTTTGAGTTTGCCTGATATATGTGTGTACTGTATAATTATTGTGAATAAATATATATAAACACATTCATGTGTATATTTAAGAATATATGTATATTTATGAGTCTATGTATTTATTATAATTTTATTATACTATATTATATATAAATAAAATATTTTATACATAAATAACATTTCTCTTAAATATATACATTAATTTGTGTGTATTCATATATACATAATAAATACACAGTACACACACATATATTAGGCAAACTCAAACTTTTATTTTGTATGCAATTAATCTAAAAAAAATACATAAATAAATAGTTTCTATTATAGTTTGGGTCTTTAGTTTAAATAACTTTACATAAAAAAAAAAAAAATAGATGTGTGTAAAATTAATTCATTATTTTTATTTATAGTTTGGATCTGTAGTCAGTGTAAATAATTTAAACTCAGTTGAAATCTATGGAAATTAAATAACTAACCCGGGGTTTCACAGTCAGGGCTTGAGCCTAGTCCCAGACTAAAATAAGTCGAGATGCACACCAGTAATTTCTAAAAATTACTCTAAAAACTACGGCCTAACCTGGCTTAGTCTACGCCCTGTCTGTGAAACCAGGCCTAAATGTAAAAATGATCTGAGCTGCTCTACATTCATTATTTATTTATTTATTTATTTATTGATTGATTCAGCAGCTGTATAATTCTTTATTTAATTAGGGGAAATACATATTTATAATACATAAACATAAATATGTAAAACATGCCAGATTTAGCCAAATCGGTTCATTTTCATCCGCAGCTCCAAGCTGTTTCTATTTGTCATCTATGTCTGTTAACTATTAATTTTTCATTTCGCCTAAAGAATTTTAGCTGATAATTTCCATTAAGTTTCCTTAGACAAACTTGTGAGCCAAACGTCGTCACGGCATTTGTGACTGAGCCGAGTTTTGAGTCTAATTCACTCACTATGAAAACGGCCTCATCAATACAGACAGAACTAAAGCAATCAATCCTCTTTAAATCCCCATCAAACTGCCATGTTCTCCTCTACCTCCTCAATCAGGCCTTCATTAATTTTCCACCTCCAGTCTTTCTGCTCGGCCCGCTTCTCCTTCAGCGAACTAATGGAGCAGAAAAGCAAACAGAAAGCACAACAAACGCTGAATAGAAAGAGCCACCGCTGGGCCGCTCTCAACACATTCAATGCGTCGTTCTCTGAGGATCCGCGCCTCGCTTTAACCTTCACCAGCTCTCTCTTGTGCTCGGCCCTCCCCCTCATGTTAACTACAGGGGCCCAGAGGCTATGCTAATTAATGGCCCCGCTCTCGGGCCCCTGGACCAGTCCGAGATCCAGTGTAATGAACGGATTAAGTGGCTGTATTAAGACCTATTTAACCTCCAGCACTTGCCCTGTTTCAATACGTATTAAAGAGCTCTTTAAAGCGAGTGGCGGTCTCAATTAAGACACACAAAGGCTAACATGCAGAAAGCCGTGTCGGGGTGGGGGGGCTTAGCATCTGCCCAAAACGCACAGAGAGAGAGCGAGAGAGATGCGCTGTGGCCTGCGGCGATGACATCAGCAAACAAGGGTCAGAAACAACCTGCATTCGTTTGCATGTGAATGCATGGCTGCATAAAGATCTTCATGACTAACCTCATGTCTACTAGTCTAAGTCAAGCAATTTAATCATTTTATTGCCATTAGATTTAAATTAGATTAGTTAAATGAGAATTTAGGATAGCACTTTATAATAAGGTCTCATTTGTTTACATGCAGGCAACTAACAAACTAACAATGAGCAATATTGCAGCATTTATTAACATTTCTTAATGTTAGTTAATAATGTTACAACTTTTGATATTAAAAATTATTTACTACATGTAATGTTTACTGCTAAAATTTGTTGAGTCAACTTAAAATAATTTGTAACCTGGCTGCCTTAAAATTTTAAGTTCAGTCAACTCAAAAAAAAAAACATTCAACTTGAAATGTTAAATTATACTAAGTGACAACTTAGATATTTGAGTTGAATCAACTTCAAATTTTAAGGCAGCTGGGTTACTTACCCATCTGTTAAGTTTAGCAAACACAAATATCTAAGTTGTTACTTAGTACAACTTAACATTTCAAGTTGACTAAACTTATTTTAGTTGACTGAACTTAAAATTTTAAGGCAGCAGGGTAACAAATTATTTTAAGCTGACTCAACAAATTGTGTTTTTTATTTTTTACAGTGTAGTTCTAAAACTAGTACTAATGGCCGAAACAATCTTTGATGACACATCAAAGGGATCTTTATAGACAATTTGATCTTTACTAGATGCTTATTGTCATTAAACAAACACAACTAAATTAGTTAAAACTATGGACTAGTTCTAATATCAGTTCTAATACTGGTTAACTCTAATACTAGTATGACAAAGAAAATCTGGAATATTTTTACATAATAAGACAAGACAGATGCATATTGTCATTGTACGAATAGTTAAAACAACAAGATTACTGCTAATACTAGTTCCAGTACTGGTCATTTCTAATACTAGTGCTCAAATTTAGATTTTTTGGGATGCATACTAAACTAGTCGAGACAGATGGATATTATCATTGCACAAACACAACAAAATTCGTTAAAAGAAAAAGATTAGCGCTAATGTGAATTCCAATACTAGTCAGTTGTAGTACTAGCACTAAAACTAGTACTAATGGCAAAAGACAACCTGGGATCTTTATACATAATTTGATTTTTACTAGTCAAGTCAAGACAGATGCCTGACAAACTCTAATACTAGTTAGTTCTGCTACTAGTACAAAACAGCCTAAGATCTTTTTATGCAATGTGATCAGCCAACAAGAATCAGAAACAACCTGCATGCATTTGCATGTGAATACATGGCTGCATGAAGATCTTCATGACTAATCTCATCTCTACTAGTCGAGTCAAGCCACTCAATCACTTTAATGCCATTGTACAACTGCAATAACATTAGTTAAATGAGAATTTAGGATAACACTTTATAATAAGGTCTCTATTGTTTACATGCATGCAACTAACAAACTAACAATGAGCAATATTGCAGCATTTGTTAACCTTTCTTAATGTTAGTTAATAATTTCAAAGATACAACTTTTGATCTTAAAAATTATTTACTACATGTAATGTTTACTGCTAAACAAGTAGGATCTAATATAACACTAGTTCTAAAACCAGTACTATGGCCAAAACAATCTTTGATGATACATCTTTATAGACAATTTGATCTTTACTAGATGCTTATTGTCATTAAACAAACACAACTACATTAATTAAAACTATGGATTATTTCTAAAACCAGTTCCAATAATTTAGGGTAACTCCAATACTAGTCAGTTTCTATACTTGAACTAATGAAAAAGGCAATCTCAGACTTGATCCTCACTAGTAAAGACATATGACTTATTGTCACAGATAAGATTAGTTAGATAACACTAGTTCTAGTTCTAGTTAATAGTTAAACTAGCTAATCTAGTACTAATGACAAAGACATCTTTAATTTTTATACACAATTTGATCATCACTAGGAAAGTCAGGACAGATGCTTATTGTCATTGTACAAATATAAGACTAGTTAAACAACAAGACACAAGCTCCAATACTAGTTATCCTTACTGATCTGATATTTACTTGTCAAAACAAGTCAGATGCTTACTGACATACAAGTTATAATACCAATGTACTAATCTAGGATCTTTATCATTTTAGTTATACTCGTCAAGTTAATACAGATGCATAAAATTATTTCCAATATGAACACCAATACTAGTTAGTAATACTAACAATACCTGTGACAAAGGAAATCTGGGATCCTAATACATAATTTGATCCTTACTAGTCCAGTGAAGACATAAACTTATTGTCATTGTACAAACACAACAAAATTAGCTATAACAACATAATCCAAGCTCCAATACTAGTTATCTCTAATACTAGTAATGACAAACACAATCTGGGATCTTTAAACATAATTTAATCTTTACTAGTCAAGTGAAGATATTTGCTTATTGTCTTAAAAACCAAAGATATTGGCTCCAATACTAGTCAGCTCTAATACTAGTACCAAAGACAGTCTGGGATTTTTATCTGTAATTTGATTTTTACTAGTCAGGTTAAGACAGATGCATATTGTCATGCACAAATATACAGTAATTGAAACAAAGCTGAAACAACAAGATTAGTTCCAATACTAGTTCGTTCTAATACTAGTACTAGTGACAAAGATGATATAGGTTTTTAATGCATTATTTGATTTTTACTACTCATGCCAAGTCAGATGCCTATTGACGTACTAGTTAGTTATACTACCAATGTACTCATCGTTACTGAGTACCAGTCTGGGATCTTCATAATTTTAGCTTTACTAGTCAAGTTAGGACAGATGCATAAGACTAGTTCCAATATGAACACTAGTACTAGTTAGCTCTAATACTAGTAACCAGTGACAAAAGACAATCTGGGATCTTAATACATCATTTGGTCCTTACTAGTCCAGTCAAGACATAAACGTATTGTCATTGTACAAACACAACAAAAGTTGCTATAACAACAAGATACAAGCTACAATACTAGTTATCTCTAATATTAGTAATGACAAAGATAATCTGGGATCTTTAAACAATTTAATCATCACTAGTAAAGTGAGGACAGATACTCATTGTCATTGCACAAACACAAGACGACTAGTTAAAACAACAAGACAAAAGCTCCAATACTAGTTACCTCTAATACTAGTGCCAGTCAGTCTGGGATCTTTATACATAATTTGATCTTTACTAGTCAAGAGATTTGCTTATTGTCTTAATAAAAACCAAAGATATTAGATCTAAAACTAGTCAGCTCTAATACTAGTACCTATGACAAAGACAATCTAGTCCAGTCAAGACATACACAACAAAATTAGTTATATCAACAAGATACAAGCTCCAATAATAGTTATCTCTAATACTAGTAATAACAAACACAATCTGGGATCCTTAAACATTATAAAACATAAATCTTTACTAGTCAAGACATTTGCTTATTGTCTTTAGTAAAAACCAAAGATATTGGCTCCAAATCCAGCTCTAATACTAAAACCTGATCCAAAACCTGATATTTACTAGTCAAGACAAGACAGATGCATATTGCCATTGCACAAATATACAGTAATTAAAAAAAAAATTAAAACAACAAGATTAGCTCTAATATTAGCTGTAATACCAGTTAGTTCTAATACTAGTACCAGTGACAAAGACGATCTGGGATCATTTGATCCTTACTAGTACAGTCAAGACATAAACTTATTGTCAATGTACAAACACAACAAAATTAGTTATAACAACAAGACACTAGTAAGACTAGTAATGACAAAGGCTATCTGTGATCTTTAAACATAATTTGATTTTTACTAGTCAAGAAATTTGCTTATTGGCTTTAGTAAAAACCAAAGATATTGGCTCCAGTACTAGTCAGCTCTAATACTAGCGACAAAGACGGTCTGGGATCTTTATCTGTAATCTGATGTTTACTAGTCAAGTTAAGCCAGATGCATATTGTCATTGCACAAATATACAGCAACTGAAACAAAGTTGAAACAACAAGATTATCTCTAATATTAGCTTCAATACTAGTTAGTTCTAATACTACCAGTGACAAAGAGAAATGCACTATTTCATCTTTACTAGTAAAGTCAATACAGAGGCTTATCCTTGTACAAATAATACTATAAGTAATACTAGTTGAAACAGCAACTTATTCTACAGAATTGAAATGGGTGTTTGTCACTGTTTGTGGTTCTAAATTTCTTCAGCTGTGTTGTGACTGAAGTTGAATTGTCTTTCGGTAAAGCTTTAAAATGACAGTGTTTCACAGACGTCCATATGCATGTTTTGCACACACACACACACACACATAGTGAAATCTATTTTCTAAGTTGATCTCTCGAGATGCTGCAAAGCGCAAAGAAGGTGTCATGCCAGATCCCCTACCGAACAATACTTCCATTGTTCACTTCGGTAAAGCAAGCTGTCACTGAGGCACGCTTCCCTCTTGTCTCTTTCTGTCGCCCACCATTCGTTTGTTGGTGAGGCGATGTGGGCCCAATGTGGCCCCAGTGGGGGGCCAGAAACGTCGCGCGTGGCAGCGCCCTAAATTTAGACATCTCTGCAAAGTCAGTGACGGGCTTTTTTGAGCAGGTCGACGCGCACCGCGGTAACGGCCCTCACCAATTCACACGCAATTAACGATGACCACTGACCGGTAACGTCGGCGTTCGAGGACGTTCCTCTGCGCCGCTAAATGAGATTATATTAAGTGCTTATTATAATTCTCCCTCTTTTCTCTGTTCGTTTAACAATAGGCCTGTTTCACACGTAGAGGAGAGGGCTGGAAAGTGTTAATGAGCCCACAGATCTCAGGACTAGATACTCGCGCACGCACACACAAATGCTAATCCCTATCATTACGCGAAAAACCTTTTCGTCTTTACCGAGAGACCTCAGAGAGAGTGGCACTGGCCACAAACACACTTAACCCGTATTTTCAGTGTTCGGAAAAACAAGCAGCAAGTGTGAAGTAAACAGAGAAGTCACGTTAAAAACAAGTGCATCAGTCGCCGAAGAGTCGCTACAGTCGCGGCCGGGAAGCGCTGCCATAGGTAAACACGCAAATATCTATCACACTTCAGCCTCTGTGCACGAATTTTAGTCGTGCGGCGAACAAAAGCAAGCACCTAGCCCGTTTACTGCTAATGGACTTCTGTGATGCCAAGATGAATTCTGACACCTCGAGTCGCAAAAATACCTCCCCCATCATAAGGTATTACCATACAGAAGTAGATTAATATCGTTGCAATATTTTTTTTTTTTTTTTTAATTAATTAATATAATATAATAATAGTAATTAATATTAAGACTATTACTTAATAAAAAATATATTAATCATTTTATAATTTATGCAAATATGTCATTTCATTTAATGTATAATTTTCAAATAAAATAAAATTATATACCTTTGTATTTATATGTATATAAATATTATTCTGTATAAGTATATGGTATATTACTATAATAAATAATAATTTATATAATTAATTAAACTAGTGATCACTAGTGATCTTTATATAATCATCATATGATTTCTTTTTATTTAAATAAAATATTTATTTAACTTCCAGCACATATAGCAGAGATAACACTGAAAACGGTCGGTGATGATTTGCTACAGTTGCGCTTCCCCATGAACAGGAAGTGTCACGTTGTAATCGGAAAACACTCAAATAAAACACTGGATCTCTCACACTTCTAGTCGTGCAATGAATGAAAGCGAGCCAGTAGCCCGTTTACGCTAATGGATTTCTGTGATGCTGAGATGAATTCTGACACCTCAAGATGCAAAAATACCTCCCCCATCATAAAGCATTACCGTACGGCACACGAAACCCTAAAAACAGCTTTAAAGTCTCTGCAGCGGTTGAGTTAATTAAGCTAACACTGAGCCGGACTCATGATTCCTGTCAGAAATCACCGAATGCGAACCTCCCCACTGGCCGAGTCTTAAACCGAACACCATGAGACCCATCAGACTCCATTAGGCTCTAGCACGCTAGCATTTTAGCGCTAGCCCTCGGGCCCGCGGGAGGGAGGGGCTTGTGCGGATGATTGACAGCTGACAGTAGGGAAAGTGAGTTGCAGTAAGAGGCTCACGCTTGAGAAGAGGTTAACCGCAGATGGGAGGTGACATGGAGACACACGCCGCAAGATTTGCGTTCCTCTCTTCATTACACACTCCAGTGATACTGTCACTCATGCTTGCAATCACAAGAAGCAAGGACTGCTGGGAAGAGGCCGTGTTCGGTACGGGACGCCGAACTGCGTGCTGGTATGGGGCGCTGCGTTTGCCGTCAGTGCGTCGAGTCGAGAGTATTGCAGGTTTGCAGAGAAATCAAACAACAGATCAATGACAATGTACTACAAACATCACAGAAGAACAAACATCACAAATATTATAATTTTTATAATTTATGTCACAGTGTTTAATGAAGGTAGGAAAGATGGATGGACAGACGGACGGACAGACAGACAGACGGATAGACGGACGGATGCTGGAACAACAGATGGATGGACGGATGGATGGATGTTGAAAGGATGGATGGTCGGTCGGATGGATGGACGAACGGACGAACGGACGAACGGACGGACGGACGGACAGACGACCGGACAGATGTTGACATGATGGATGGACAGATGAATGATGGGATGAATGGATGTTTGATGGATGGATGGATGCCGGAACCACAGATGGATGTATGGATGGTTGGGTGGACAGACAGATAGATGGATGGTTTGATAGAGATGGATGGGTGAAGGAATGACGGATGGATGGATGGATGAATGGATGGATGGATGGACGGACGGATGGATGGACAGATGTTGACATGATAGATGGATGTTGAAATGATGGATGGATGGATGGATGGATGGATGAATGATGGGATCAATGGATGTTTGACGGATAGATGCCGGAACAACAGATGGATGGATGGATGGATGGACGGACGGATGGTTTGATAGAGATCAATGGTTTGATAGAGATGGATGGACGATGGAATGACGGATGGATGGATGATTGGATGGATGTGTGATTGATGGATATGGATAGATGTTTGAACAACGGATGGATGCTGAAATGATGTATAGGTGGATGAATGGATGGATGAATGAATGATGGGATGATGAATTAATAAATTAATTAATGATGGATGAATATTCCAATATGATGGAACAGATGGATGGATGGATGGATGGGATTGATGAATGGATGATGGAATGATAGATGAATGGATACATGAATGGATGTTTGAACAATGCGTGGGTGGATGGATGGATGGAATGATAGATGGATGAATGGATGGATATTTGAACGACAGATGGATGGATGAATGATGGGTGATGGATGGATGGATAGAAGGATGGATGGATGGATGGATGGATGGATGGATGGATGATGGATGAATGAATGATGGGTTTATGGATGGGTGGATGATGGATGGATGGATATTTGAACAACGAATGGATGGATAAATAATGGGCTGATGGATGGATGCAAGATGGGATGATAAATGGATGGATGAATGAATGATGGGATGATGATGGATAAATGGATGGATGGATGGAATGATAGATGGATGAATGGATGGATATTTGAACAACGGATGGATGGATGATGGATGGATGAATGATGGGTGATGGATGGATGGATGGACGAATAGATAGATGGACGACGGATGGATATTTGAACGACGGATGATGGATGGATGAATGATGGGTTGATGGATGGATGGATGATGGATGGATGGATATTTGAACAACGAACGGATGGATAAATGATGGGTTGATGGATGGATGCATGGATGAAAGATGGGATGATAAATGGATGGATGAATGAATGATGGTATGATGATGGATAAATGGATGGATGATGGGTTGATGGATGGATGGATGAATGAATTACTGGATCATGGATGAATGGATGGATGGATAAAAGATGGGATGATGCATGGATGGATGGATGAATGAATGATGGGATGATGATGGATGGATGAATGAATGATGGATGGATAAATGGATGGATGATGGATGTTGGATGGATGGATATTTGAACGACAGATGGATGGATGATGATGGATGGATGGATGAATGAATGATGGGATGATGGATGGATGGATGGATGGATGGATATTTGAACGACAGATGAATGGATGATGATGGATGGATGGATGGATGGTAGATGGAATGATGGATGGATGAATGAATGAATGATGGGATGATGGATGGATAAATGGATGGATGATAGATGTTGGATGGATGGATGGATGGATGAATGATGGGATGATGATGGATGGATGAATGAATGATGGAATGATGGATAAATAAATGATGGATGTTGGACGGATGGATGATGGAACGATGGATGGATGGATGATGATGGATGAATGGATGCATGGATGGATGGATGGATGGATGGATGGATGAAAGATGGGATGATGGATGGAAAAATGGATGGATGTATAGATGGTGGATGGTTGGATGGATATTTGAACGACGGATAGATGGATGGATGAAAAATGGGATGATGGATGGATAAATGGATGGATGAATGGATGATAGGACAATGGGAATAACTGTATGTATAAATGGATGGAAGATGGATGGATGGATATAACAGATAAACAGTCAACCTAGAGTGATTACACAAATGAATCAGAATTTTTAATTGATTTATTAAAATAAAAAATATGAACAGATTCACTGAAATTAATCAAACTTAACAACTGTACAGCACCGTTTCTCTTAAGTTTGAAAGAAACACTATTATCATACTCTGTCTCAACACTCTCTCTTACACATGAGACACAAAATGACAAAGAATAATCAAACTAGTCTAATCAAACCCTAAAAAGCTCATCAAAAATACACCCAGAAAATAGTTGTGAATATTAGACATATTATCCACCTCTGTGATTTTTCCTCTAATTTAAGTCAGTGAAGTTATGGAAAAAAAATTCTTTGAGCCAAATTAAAAAATGTTAAAAAAAAAAAACTACAGTGAAAACAAATCTAATAGGGACTCGAACCCTGTGACATGACAATGGTCATTATGGAGGTTGATGATGTCACAACGAGCAAATGGATTCAATGCGATTCTTTATTTTCAGCAAAATAACTCGCGGCGCCGTTAAACGAACGTGGAGACGTGTTGTGAGAAAAGCAGTCAAGAGGTGACCACAAACCCTTCAGCAGACACCAACACCATGACACCTCCAGCAGCGAGAGGAATCCCCCAGCATGCACCTCACATATATCATCACAGCTCTCCTCCTCCTCCTCCTCTTCCTCTCCTGCGCTCAGATGAGCTGTCATTAGGATGCGAGCCTCATCTAGGTGTTAAACCACACAACTTTCCCTCTGTCTCTATCTGTCAGTCATTTTATCTATAAATATGTGTCTAAACGGAAGAGCAAAGATCAGTATGGACAGATGTCAGCAGGACCGGCGGGTTCTGCAGAAGTCGAGAGATTCATTTGAAAACAACTGGTCAATGATACATTAGATATAGATATATATTTACGTATGTGTGTGTGTGTGTATATATATAAGTCCCTGATATCCTGGTTCGTCATGGTGCTGCATATAAAACGTTAAACGCTTCTATCTGAATGCCATAAAAACGAATAAACGCGATCAACAAAATGTGTTTAGTTATATTTTTGGGTGCAAAACAGTCCCCTAGAAGTGAGTTATATCACTAAACCTCCCTTTGGGAACATTTATCAAGATGTTCAATTTGTGATAGTCATATAAGCTTAAAAGTCAATAATATGTGTTCGTTAAGATAGCTAAGTATGCATGTATGTGCATGTGTCTATATAATTGTGTGTGTGTGTGTGTGTGTGTGTGAAACAGCAGACAGATCAGGAGGTGATAATGAGCTCTAGTCATGAGTGAGTGAGTGAGTGCTGTCACTCATTCTGTCCGTCACCAGCTCTGAACGGCCAAATGGGAAAGATCAAGCGCCTGGCGTGAGCAGACGGGCACCCAGACCGCGCTGATGTCACATCCTGTGGCCCCCGGCCCTGTCATATGACTCAATGCCCCCTGCTGAGGGCCCAAGAGGTCCCACACCCAGACACGCACACACGCTGTACTCACACAAACACATAGTAGGACAAATGTGCACAAACACAGGCCATAATGACACACAGACGCACCAAAACTCTGTGTGCATGCAAACACTACTTCTGAGGCAATTCAGCCGCTTTACCACGGTGAAAATGCTCATGCTCTTAATTTGCTTATTTGATAAGTAATGCGAGGATGTGAGCTGTAGGGAAAATATAATAAAATAAAATCTAAGGATTTTGTTAAATAGTATGAGGAATGGAGCTGTTGGTAAAAAAAAATAAATAAAAAAATTGTTTAAAAATAAAAAGTCTGAGAATGTTGTTAATATGAGGATTCAAGCTGTATAGGAAATAAACATTACAATATTCACAGTTAAAAAATAAAATATACTGTGAGGACGTTGCTAAATAATTAAATAAATAAATAATAAAATAAAATAACATAAAATTAATAAAATAAAATAAAATAAAATAAAATATTTTTTTAATGTTGTTTAATATGAGAATTCAAGCTGTACATGTAAAAAAACAAAAACATTACAATATTCACAGTTAAAATATAAAATAAAATAAACTGTGAGGCTGTTGCTAAATAATTAAATAAATAATAATTAAATAAAATAATAAAAAATAAAATTACCTATATACGAAATAAAATAAAACTAAATTAAATTAAATTAAATATGAGAATTTTGCTAAATAATGAGGAATCGGGCTGTTGGTAAAAATAAATATTAAAAAATTATTTAAAAATAAAAAGTGTGAGAATGTTGTTAAATAATATGAGGATTCAAGATGTATAGGAAATAACAATACAATATTCACAGTTAAAAAATAAAATAAAATAAAATAAACTGTGAGGATGTTGCTAAATAATTAAATAAATAATAATAAAATAAAACAATGAAATAAAATGCATTTAAAAAATAAAATAACACTGGAATGTTGGTAAATAATGTGAGGAATCAAGCTTTAGTTAAAATCTAGAAAATCAGTCTCTACCTTCTTGTCTTCAGCCCCATATAAACACACCAAACAGAAGATCTGTCCTGCGTGCATCCATTCACACTGATGTAGAGAGTTTGAAGACTCGTCTAAAAAACAGAAAAGCAATGACCCCAAATGCATTTTACACTGTTTGAGGCTTCACTGACCGAAGTCTGAGTACAAATAAACAGTCCTGTACTAAAGAAACATCATGTACTACAAGTACTGGAGTATATTAACAAAGAGAAACTGTAAATCTCAGAATATGTTGATTATTAGACCGTTTTGTTAATTCTGATTGGCGACTGGTGTGATACTATGGTCAAATATTAACATATAATGACTGTAAACTGTATTATTGACCGTTGGTTCAGTGATTTCATACTGTGTTGTTTTATTGTCCTGTGTATAAAGATATGCTCTCTATTTCTGCACACATAATAAAATCATTTATATTTAAATCAATATTTCATAGCCATTAATATAAAATAAATTATTTTCAAAAAAAAAAAAAAAAAAAAAAAATAAATTGAATTAATTAATTTACTCCATAATTCATAGAAAAGATACAATTTTAAATAAAAACAAATAAAATAATAAATAAATGAACAAATACATAAATTAAAAAATGATCAAACAAACAAACAAAAATAAAACTAAAGCTAAATAAATTAATAAATGAATAAATACAATTTACACTTATTATAAAATCATAACTTCCTAGCTATTAATACGAAGTAAAATTTTATATGCAAAAAGAAAACAAATATTTAATAAATAATAAATACATAACACTAAATAATAAATTAAAATAAAATAAAATAAAAATCATAGCTGTAATAACTTAATAACTTAAGGTATGACCTGCATCTCTATAAACACATTACTATTGCTAAACAGTTTACTTTGATTCTATTAGACTCAGACTCTCCTTCTGCTCACATAATTAAAATTATTATACTCAAATCCAATCCAGTATCCATTAATGTATTATTGTTTTTTATAGCTCAAACAGTAGATCATTTTGCTCATAGGTCAAAGGTTAACGTGCTCATAAAATGCACTGTAAGTTAAAAGCATCAGTCAAATCCATTAGTAAAACTGGTTATTGTAAACATGAGACGACACGTTTTAGAAACTTTCAGAAACCAACAGAAAACCACTTCTGTCAGAGCGTTTGGTAGGTAAAGTCAAACGCACGCGATTCTGTAATTCTGTAATATACGAGGAAGCGGCGCTCATTATGGACTCTGGAGATGTGTCTATTCATTAGCTTCAAAAGGGTGTCATGCACATGAATTATGCTAACAGGATCTAATTAGCAGATGCAAATGAGGTTAGTCAAAATCGCGGAGAAAAGACAGAAGAAAAGCTCCATGGGATAGTTGGAGCGCCACGGCTCACGACCGCCCCCACGCTGGGCACCAAATGTGATGGTTCGCCCCTGCTGCTCTCCCGTACCGGAGACGGGACCGAACCATAAACACGGGCCGAGGGGGGCGAAGGGTTCTGGAGGAGAACGCCGCGTTTGGCGGGAGCCGATGGAACTCCGGAATCCGGATGCGAGAAGAACTCGCCCACCGGCGCCTGCCATTATGACATCAGCGGGCGCGGGGCCAGGCTGCTGGCACGGCCGCCGCGAGCTGCTTGCCTTCTGGCCTGCCCAGGATGGGTGCGTGCTGACGGGTCAAAGCCCGCTCGGCCCGCGGGCGAAGGTGCGCGAGCGGCGCGCCGAGGCCGGGGGGTTTGACCCGCGTCGGGACGTCGGGAGGGCAGCGACCGCGGATAAACGCACACAGCGAGGAGAGCGCGACCGCCGGTACCCTTCCTGTGACCGACAGGGCCGAGAAAGCATGCCAGCGTGTGTGTGTCTGTGTGTGTGTGGCCGTCATCGTTGAGTGAGCGCGGCGTGTGTGTGCAGTGCCAGGTTACCACATGAAGGTGAAAGAAGTAATGCAGCTGATACACAAACACACAAACACAAACTCGCTGCTGTTACAGACAGAGACAAACACAGTCAGCACATGAAATGCGTTGAAAATTCAGGTGCTGAAAAGTGATGAGAACGAGAAATGCATTACAATAAATGCGAAAATATTCACACTGCACAATAAAATACCAACTAAAACCATGATAAAATCAAATCAATCAAACAAAAAACAAATAAATAAAATAAACACAAACATGTTAGGAGATCTCCACTGTTAGGTAACAAAAAGAAGCACAATCAGATAATAGAATAAAAAATAATAAACACACTGAATGAACTAGAACATCACTGTTACAGATGAAGAGAAACAGAATCAGGTCTTAAGATGTGTTCAATGTGTCTTAAGTAGCACGGGTATACTTGTAGCAATAGCCAAAAATACATTGTATGGGTCAAAATTATCGATTTTTTTTAATGCCAAAAATCATTAGAAGTAAAAATCATGTTCCATGAAGATTTTTTATAAATGTCCTACTGTAAATATATCAAAACTTAATTTTTGATTAGTAATTGGACAACTTTGAAGGTGAAGTTCTCAATATTTGGATGTTTTTGCACCCTCAGATAATATAATTATCAAATAATTGTATCTCGGCCAAATATTGTCCTAACAAACCATACATCAAAGGAAAGCTTATTTATTCAAATAATAATAAAAAAAACACCCTTATGACTGGTTTTGTGGTCCATGGTCACAAATGTGGACCGCAAAAACAGTCATAAGGGTTATAATTCCATTTTTCAAAATTGTGATTTAAAAGCATCTGATTAAAAAATTAAAAAGCTGATTAAAAAAATGATGTATGGTTTGTTAGAACAGGACAATATTTGGCCGAGATACAGCTATTTGAAAATCTGTAATCTGAGGGTGCAAAAAACTCAAAATATTGAGAAAATCACCTTTAAAGTTGTCCGATCGAAGTTCTTAGCAGTGCATATTACTAATCAAAAATTAAGTTTTGATATATTTACATTAGAAAATTTACAAAATGTCTTCAAGGAACATGATCTTTACTTAATATCCTAATGATTTTTGGCATTAAAGAATATTTGAGCACTTTGACCCATACAATGTATTTTTGGCTACTTAAGGCCCAATCCCAATTCTATTTTCTACCCCTTTGCCTACCCCTTGCCCCTTCCCCTTGCCCCTTGAAATGAAGTGGAAAGGGTAAGGGTTAAAAATTTTCCCCTAAGAAATGGGACACTGTCATACGTCATCATACGTTGTCGCTAGCTCCTAACGTTACGTCAGAGGACATGCACCGTCCCTATACAGAATATAAGTTACAAAAATGTTGTGATGTTGCAAAAAGTACAAATAGTGTAAGCACCGTTCATTTACATGTACACATATGGCCGTAAGCAAAACAACAATGCGTTACCATATGCGTGGTTAAAGCAAATTGCCTTGCCACTGGACTTTCATATTTGTTTCTAACATGCAGTCAAGTCACCGGGTATATGACATAAAAATGTATTTTGTAATATCGTGCAATCAGTGCTATCCGCTAGCAAACTTTTTTTGCAAACGTTAACCGTAAACACAAACACAAGATTGAAGGTAATATACATGTAATGAAAAATTGTCATAAAAATCCTTCTTAATGGCAAAAATTACTTACATTTATGGGTCTGCTTGCTTGAGTGAGCAGCAATGTTGGAAATTTCTTTTAGCCCTTCATTTAAAGTGAGGTCCCGAAAAATCTTCGTTTGGAGGGCTATCTAGCCCTTCCCCTTCCCCCTACCCCTCCAACCAAAAGAGAATTGAGACACCCCTACCTCTACACGTGAACGAGCCAAACGGAGGGGTGGGGGAAAGTGTAGGGGTAAGGGGTAGAATTAGGATTGGGCCTAAGACTGGTTTTGCGGTCCAGGCTCACAAAAATTAAGGGAACAGCGGTGAGAAGTGCAAAAATAAGAATGCAAAAATGCATCACTAAAATACATGTCAATGTATTCACACAGGACAAAAAAAAAATTATAATAAAATACTTGGTCATCCATCTAGGGTAGGACAAGCTGTTTAGAGAATTAATTAAGAGAATAAATATCTAGAGAACAAATATTATAGAATGAATAAATAAATAAATAAGTGACTGACTTCAACACAACCCGGTCATAAAATAAATCAAATATTCAATGAACTAATTTCACAAAAGTTTGTTTTATACGGCACTGACAAGTTATAAGAACACATAAGCGATATATAATACTACATATCATATAAATATGTAAAACAATATATAAGCAAAATCATAATAAAAAAAATACAATTTAAAATCCATTAAAAACTTCCTAAATGCAGTTTAAATTCAGCTTTAAAGGGCTCTTAACGATCCCAGCCGAGGAAAAAGGGTCTTATCTAGCGAAACGATCAGTTATTTTCTAAAAAAATTACAATTTATATATTTTTTAACCTCAAATGCTCGTTTTGTCTCGTCTCTGTGATGTGCATGCGTACTCCCTTTTCATTTTCTCCTCAAACTTTAAAATCATCCTACATCGCTGCAGAAATCTCGACCCAGAGTTTACAAAGTGAAAGTTTACAAAAAAAGGTAAAAGCAATGTAAGACGATTTTGAAGTTGGAGGAGAAAATGAGATGGGAGTTTTTCAACATACCCTAACTGTAGTTTTGTTCTGGAAGTGAACTCATTTAAGAGGGTCTCTAGTTTAAACAAGTATCAGTTAGTTAAAAGGGTCATCCATGCCCATTTGCCCATTTTCCACAAGTTGATATGATTCTTTAGGGGCTTAATGAAAAGTCTATAATATACTTTGATTAAAAATTCTCAATGGTTTTGTAAAACAACACCCTTTTTACCTTGTCAAAATCAGCTCTGCAAAAATCATCTCATTCTAAGGGGTTGTTCCTTTAAATGCAAATTAGCTCTGCTCGCCCCGCCCCTCTCTTCTCTCTGTGGAATGATGAGCTGCTCTGAGAGACTGTTTACTTTAGCCGCAAACTTGATAACTAGCATGTTATTAGGAAAGGTGATTGCAGAGATTCATAAAAAAAACCTTATACTCACTTCTGCCCATTCTGTTGCATGTTGCTTTAAATGCAAATGAGCTCTGCTCACCCCACCCCTCTCTTCTGCGATTTGATGAGCCGTGCTCAGTTTACTTCAGCCACATTTAGCCGCTAAACTTGCTAACTACCATGTTATAAGGAAAGGCGATCGCAAAGATTCGAAAAACCTTGTACTCACTTCTGCTGTAAGTGAAGCTGGATCACGAATGATTTGCGTGAACACAGACACATTTATGTAGATCAGGAGGTGCATTCCCTTCACAAACAAACATAATCCACTGCATCTTCAGCGGCTCAGATGTCGGGAGTAAATGACGACCACCATGTTCATTATTACATCCAGCAACACAACACCTCAATCGCTTAGGAGCCATTCTTGTCTACGTCCCTGCTCCAGCATCAATACAATGGCGATCGGACTGTTACTGCTCATTCGGGGTGTGTCTAAGGTAAGACGCCAGTGTCAATCAAATTTGACTTGATTTGAAAAAGGGGAATTATTTTTACAGATTAATTAAAAACCCCTGGGTGGATATTTGTCATTATAGGGTACACTGTAAAAAAAACAATTTGTTAAGACAACTTAAATTCATTTGTAACCTGGCTGCCTTAAAATTTTAAGTTCAGTCAACTCAAAAAAAAAAGTTTATTCAACTTGAAATGTTAAATTATACTAAGTGACAACTTAGATATTTGAGTTGAATCAACTTCAAATTTTAAGGCAGCTGGGTTACTTACCCATCTGTTAAGTTTAACAAACACAAATATCTAAGTTGTTACTTAGTACAACCTAACATTTCAAGTTGACTGAACTTAAAATTTTAAGGCAGCAGAGTAACAAATTATTTTAAGCTGACTCAACAAATTGTGTTTTTTATTTTTTAGTGTAGATGTGTACAAACACTGCCAACACACATTAATGTTCAAACAACACGTAAAAGTGAACTTTGCATCTGATGACCCCTTTAAGAAAAATAAAGACCTCAGTTTCTATCTACATAATTCACAGTCATAATTTACTACTTACTAGATGACAGCAGGTGGAAAGGGGGGTGAGGGTCATTCTCACTCTAGAAAGCACCTGATTGAATAGAAACCTGTGCAGTGCAGGATGAGTCACCAATCATTTTGCTCCTTTTTCCTAGAAGAGATTAACATGAAAGATTCAAACGGACAAGATATTTGAATTATTAGAAGACATTTTCTCTGTGACCTCATGACGGATTCTGTTGAATCTTCAGTGTCTAAAACCACACAAGGTAATGAGATCAGGGAGGACTAACTTTAGATATGACCTACCTTTAGGCTATTACTGTGCAGACCAGTCATAACAGACAAGAAAAAACACATCACATGAATGTTTCCTGGCAGTGTCTTATTCCCTTCATGCATCCATTTCCAAACTACAACATCTTTTTTGCACCTTTAACCTTCTAGTCTCATTATTTCTTTAATAATTTATCATTTGTGCATTAACAAACAAAATGCATTTACCAGTCAGTGCTCTTTTAGTATAACTGAGATATTATTCGTTTTTTATATTTTTTATATTCCGTTTTAGTTACATTTTTAGTCATTTTGTTGTGTGTTTTTGGGCTTTTTCCATATGTCTATATTCATTTGTATTTCAGTTTCAGTTTTAGTTATTTTAGAATAACTAAACGAAATGAGACACATTGTGTGGGCAAGTCGCTAAAATGAAATGACTTTACATTTTTTTAAATATTTTATTTTATTTCAGTGCATTTTTATTTGATTTTTTCTACAGTTTTGTTTCAGTGAACTATAATAACCCTGTTACTTGTAGCTCATGTTTTACATTCTATGCAAGTAGAATTTGTAAAACTATCCATTTCTTTAATATGAAATGAACTTCTTCCTTGTTAGTTGATGAGTCACTTTAAACTGCTACACCTACACCTGCTGTATGAAACCTCAAAACCTCATAAACAACTCAAGCATACACATTTTAACTTTTGCTTTTCTGTTAAATGCTGTGGATGGTTAATTGAGCACTGCTATGTGGTTGCTAGAGTGTTCAGGTCTATATCCTGATAGCCTGGTCTGTGAATATGGCTCAGGTCCATCACTTCAGGGCATCATGTGACAACAGATCAGAAGAAATCAGCAAGTGTGGATGAGTCACAGCGCTGAGCCGCAGGTGGGTTCAAAGTTATGGTCACCCACACACCTCTAGTTGATTTCATTTAACCAGAAGTCACCACCACAGGTGAACCTACCCGCACACATGACTGCACACAAAGGTCAACCAACCACGGGTGCTCACCCCTCACCTGCTGAACGACACACACGTCTTTACTTTGCATAGATTTCTGTTGTTTTCATATAGGCCTACATCTAGTATTTACAATTTACAATTTGAAAAATACTTTGCTTATTTTTTATAACGTTTTTACAAATGAGGGCATCCTAGAAAGGAGGTTTGGAGTTTTTTTTTTTTTCAGGTTTACCTCACTTCTGAGTACAAATTTGTCTCCAAAACAACAAATATACACATAGTTTTTCTATCATGGTGGGACTTTCTGGTATTCTTACAATGTATCAAGCTAATCATATTAATTGCGTATAATTATATTTAAATGAAATTTAATAAAAATGTATAAAGCACTTTAAAACATAAAAAAATTAATCTATTCAAACTTAAACTTAAAAACTTAGTTGCTGCCTTAAAAGTCCACTTCCAAAACAAAGATTCACATATAATGTACTCACCCCCTTGTTATTCAAGATGTTCATGTTTTTCTTTCTTTAGTCGTAAAGAAATTATGGTTTTTGAGAAAAACATTTCAGCTTTTTTCTCCATATAATGGACTGATATGGTGCCCCGATTTTAAACTTCCAAAATGCAGTTTAAATGCGGCTTCAAACAATCCCAAATGTGGTTGTCGATCCCAGCTGAGGAAGAAGGATCTTATCTAGTAAAACGATCAGTTATTTTCATAAAAATAATACAATTTATATACTTTTTAATGTCAAACTGTTTTTTTTTTTCGGTTTATGACAGTTAGGGTGTGTCGAAAAACTCTCATCTCATGTTCTTCCTCAACTTCAAAATCGTCCTATATCACTGTTTTACCTTTTTTGTCAAAGGTGTTTGATCTTCTTTGCATGTTCGCTTTGCAAACACTGGGTCGGTACTTCTGCATTGATGTAGGATGATTTTGAAATGATTTTTGAAGTTAAGGGAGAAAATACGATTGGAGTTTTTCAACATACCCTAACTGTCTTGAGTCAGAATACACAGAGTTCAACAAAAGCAAGGCAAGACGAGTATTTGAGAATAAAATGTATTTAAATTGTTTTTTTTTTTTATGAAAATAACCATATGTTTAACAAGTTAAGACCCTTCTTCCTCGGCTGGGATTGTTTACAGCCGCATTTAAACTGCATTTCAAAGTTACAAAAATGCCACTACAAAGGTAATAACAAAATCCCCCTTTAATTCACTTTAAGGAGTCAAATATCACCTCATAATGGGAAGGAAAATAGTAGTTTTCATCTTGCCACTTTTTTGGTAAAGAAAACACATTTTTAATCAAATTAATCAAAATGGATTTATAGTGTTTTGGAACCAAACTCTTCAAATGTTTTATATAATCAAGCGAATTATATATGAACAAATCACTCCGTAAAAACCTTCAGGATAAAGACAGGAATAAAAGTGTAAAGTTTGGTGTGTGTGTAAGTGCTACTGAAGTAAAGATTTATGGCTCGGTGTAGGAGAAAAAACTCATTTTGGGAAAATGGACTTTAAAAATATGTACTGTAATGGAAATCTATTGACACAAATAGATAAAGTGCTATAAAACAAATACTTAACAGTGTCTTTTGGATGTTTCCTTTCCACTAGTCTGAAAAGCACTTTATGAAAAACCAAAAAGGCCAAAATCTCAAACTTAACAGGTGCATGAAACAACAGTGTTTTGCCTGAAGTGTCTATAAGTATAATCAGCTTCGCTGTACAAGTCATTTCAACTTACATTACATAAAACAGAAAAAAAAAAAATCAAGCTGAATTTCATATACATTTTCTGTGTGTGTGTGTGTGTGTGTGTGTGTGTATATATATATATATATATATATATATATAATGTAAAAACATAAGTTGGGATGACTTACTGAACATGCTTTTTACAATAAAGGAAATAAAATTACATTAAAAATACAAATATAAAACAAACTTCATGTCATATCTGTCATATGTAAGAATTTGAAACTTAAAAATGTAAAAATTGACATTACAAAAATGTCATTTTACGTCATTTTTAATTGATATTTTGTCTTACTTTTAATGGTTTAAGTGAAAATCTGACATGCACAACATTCATCTATCAGACAGATTGTCAAATTGTTTACACTTAACATGCTAGTTAGCTACACACCTCAGTATTTCCTCTGCTGGTGAGTCATATTTCTAATGCGTCTTGCCTTCAAAAGGGGACCTGCGAATAAAAACCACACACATTGCAAAAAATCAGATTGGTGTGTGTCTTATATTTGATTAAAAACAACCAACCCCCAACTCAAAAAAATGCTTTAAAAGACAAAAATATTCATATACAATACATTATTAGGAAAAAAAAACATTATACGCATTTTGATTATCAGTTCAACGCATCCCATTTTACGGCTGTTTACTGGAAAACATGACAAAAAAACCTGAAAAAGACAAGGATCTCTGCAGCTCAGCACACATAATTAATTCTAAAACTGCAAGAAGTAACATCACAAGTCTCATTTGCATCATTTATGGTAAATATGTATAATTTGCATGCAGCATGAGACACCTGTAAACATGCAAGTGTACTGCATGTGCTATTGTGTAAATGTGTGCATCTATTAGGTTTGAGCATGAACAGACAGAGTGAAAATGAAAGCACAGATTTGTGGTGTTCAATGCAGCCCACCACAAATGTTGTGCGCTCTCTCTCTCTGTCTGTCTTTCTTTTTCTTTCCCTCTTTTGTTGCCCGGTCGTCTCAACACCTCCCACTCTCAGGTTTAGAGGCTGGGTGACCTCATGTAGGACTCCCCCTCGCGCAGGCGGAGGGCTCGAGGTGTGATTTTCTGAGCTGATTGATGCTTCTGCACTTGACTCGAGCTCAGGACCGATTCTTTATTGATCGCGCACGCATCAGGACTGGCGTGACGTGTCGAGCTTTGCCAGGAGGGCCCGTCCCAGACGGCAGCCAGCACAAACACAAAGGCTTTTCTCAAGTACCAAAAACACACCCACAGATATTCTGCAACTTAGATTCAGTACAAAGCCTCTTCTTATCAAAAAACATCTTTGTATTACAAGTTTTTTTTTAAAAAAAATGTTTAAATATGCACAAATTTGAAAAGATTTGCAGAACAGAAAACTTAACACAGATTCAAAATTTATGCTTCATTTTGTTAACATATTAAAGTCAAAAGTTTTTATAGAAGGGATTTTGGATATCTCTTTTTATCACTCCATAAATCAGAAAATACTGTCAACAGGCCATTAAAAATACATTTTTACCACGTTTTAGGAATAAATGTTGTATAAACTCAGCAGAAAGATATATGAACAAACCCCACAGTCAAAACCTTCAGCATATAGACAGGAATAAAACTCTAAGTTTTGGTGTATGCAAGTGCTGCTGAAATGGAGAAACAAACTATATATTGTAATTGAAATCTATAGATGCAAATTGAAAAATGCAATAATAAAACCAAGCAAATGATATATGAACAAACTCCTCAGTAAAAACCTTCAGAATAAAGACAGGAATAAAACTGTAAGTTTTGGTGTATTTAAGTGCTCCTGACGTCAAAAAACTAAATCTTTAAAGAAGGTGTTTGAACAGAAATCTACAGGTGCAAATGCGATAAAGTGTAATGAATAATGAAATAAACATAAATGTGTATTTTGGATGTTTTCTTTCCACTAGTCTAAAAGAAGTTATAAGTTCAGATGTTTTGGCTTCTGGCTTCCTAATGAAACTACAGACTTAAGAGCTCTATGTGCAACATAAAAAGGTCTTTCATTCAACTTCTTAGCTGATATTTTTTTAATCTGTTTTAATAATCAAAATATGAATTGTACATTTGGCACACATATCTTCCAAGAACTGCATAATTCATAAACACATTTAACTTCAACAAAGGAAAACTTTTCATATTGAAACTAAAATCAACCACTTTTCATACCGAAACTAAACCACTCTACATTGTTAGGTGTAATTCAATTTGAATATTGCTTCGGAGGTGGAGGAAGAAGTGGTGGAAAAGATTTCAATTAAAAATCTAAAAGAAGCTTCTTTTTCTTTAGGAAAACATGCACCAATGAATCAATTACAATAAGACCAAAACATGCTTTAATGGAACATTTCATGTAGAAATGTCAATTCTGTCATAATTTACTCACTATCGTGTTGTTTTAAAACCTGTATGACTTTCTGAGGAAAATAAAAGAAAATATTTTTAATTTGTCCACGCAATGAAAGTTAATGGGGTCCAACAACATAAGGGGGAGTAAATAATGTCCAAACTTTAATTTTTAGGGGTAAAACCCTCAAAATATATAACGTATTACATGTTTAATGAAAGTAAGTAGACCTTTATAACATCTTTTGTTCGTAATGATGATAAAGATATGCATGCAAATGATATTTGGACATAAGAAAAAGTAGGAAACGGAAGGAAGGTCTGATTTGACCTAGAGTAACTGTGCATGAATACCTGATTAAGCATTATGTGTCTCTCTGTGTGTGCCTGTCGTGTGTGTGTGTGTTGCCGTGCGTTTAAAAACACATGCGGTTTGTGGGTAAAGGAGAATCTGGGGGTTGCTACACAACAGATTTGTATTGGAGAAAAAAAGAACATTAACACCAGGTCTGAGTCCAAACTGGGCCGGCTGTTTCTAGGCTGAGAGGTCCAAATCCTCCCAAGCCAAGACCTCTCCCTCGCTCTCTCTTTCTCCCTCACAGGCAGCATGTTCAGGGTAGATCGCATGTGTCTGGACTCCCGTCATGGCTAACCTACAAGCACAGAAGGAAACGCAAACACCCAACAGACGATCCAAAGCAACACACTCCTGTCATGTGCTGGTGGAATTTCCCCACAGCAGCTGATCTGAGAACAGCCTGGACTTTCTCTCGTGGATTTGACTTTGATCACAGGGGAAGCGATCGGAGTTGTTTCAAAGGACAACTTTAAGTTGGATAGTGAGAGTTTAACTGAGATTCTTCTGCAACATGAGCAGGGATATTCATTTGTTTCCGAATTTAAAGAAACACTAAACTGAGGTGGCAAACCTCTATTTATAGTTCATCTCAGGCCATCAGGCATGCCATAGTGAAAAAAAGGCCACATACACTCTCACTGCTCACTGGAATGGGACCTTTTAAAACCATTTAAGTACTAATATGCAAAAATAAGGTACAAAGGTGTACCTTCGCATCACTTTCAGATTTTGTAACTTTTTTCTGATTTATATGTATAATAAGACTTTCATTCTCACCACCATAAGTATTTTAGATAAAATTTTTAATAAACTATATACATTTTATGTTTTTTAATGAGTTGTATAGATTCTATTTGACCTTGGACCACAAAACCAGTCTTAAAGTAGCACAGGTATTTGTAGCAATAGCCAAAAATAAATCTTTTATGTCTAAAATCATTAGGATATTAAGTAAAGATCATGTTACATGTAAATATATCAAAACTTAATTTTTTGACTAGTAAAATGCATTGCTAATAACTTCATTTGGACAACTTTAAAGGCGATTTTCTCAATATTTAGATTTTTTTTGCACCCTCAGATTCCAGATTTTTAAATTGTTGTATCTCAGCCAAATATTGTCCTATCCTAACAAATCATACATCAATGGAAAGCACATTTGTTCAGATGATTATGATTGGTTTGTGATCCAGAGTCACATATGTAAAATATTTAGTTATTTTATAATAGCTGTTGTGCTGTTTATTGTTTGTTTGAGCCTTTGTCTAAAGACAATTTTCCACCCTATGTGGATAGACAACATAGATTTTAAATTTGAATTTGAAACAGGATGCGGAATGCAAATTCAAATTTGAATGTAAGGAAGCAAAATTCAAATGACTTAAAATTAGAACAAAATTCAAACTGTTATTTAACTGGACAATTTGAACATCAGCTTAAAAAAAGCTTTGTTTGAATGTTTTGAAAAAGTTTTTAAGGCAAGACACTGCAGGTGAATAGGGTAAAAAAAAAAAATAACTAAAGCTGGGCTCACGCTACAGGATTTTTAAAATCATAACCGATTGTGAAATTTGGTTGCAGCGCACACATAAGGAGAATGTTTGCAGATTATCTTCCCTGAAATCTTAAACATGCACACACTACAAATTTTGAAAACCGTGGCGCATCACACACTACAAGATATTATTAAGATTATAATGCCGGAGAGAACGCCTCACATGATCTTACGTCATTTCAGCAACTAATGTTTACTTATGTTAGCTAGCGTGCTAGCAGCTTTATGCACTCACCCAGTATGTTCAAAACTGAGATGATTCACTCCAGAGCTTTCCTTGCTCTATGCGGTTGTGGTATGTTTTCAACATATTATACAGACAGTGTTACTACAAAAACATAAGAAGCAGTTTCCTCCATCTCCACTATCCAATGGACCGTACAGCAGCTGTTTTGCGGTCACGCATTGGCTGTTGTGAAAGTACTGGCATATTCATAGCCGTGATCACCCCGATTTAAAATCCTGAATATCAAACATGTTTGATATGATCGGGACGGCCCCGATTTGTGTGAGAGCAGATCGGGTGGTGCAAGATTCAATCTATGAACTTCTCACATTACCAGATAATCCGTGCCGAACATCGGGACTGATCGAGGTGTTCGACAAGATTTTTGCTCCGATTCTCGGGTGGAGAAAAGTGGGCTAAAAATCCTGTAGTGTGAGCCCGGCTTAATAGTTGTCACCGTACTTGTCCAGTTGATTGAAAACTATATATTTTTTACAATTCTGGGGGGAATAAAATGTTGTATAAAATCAAGCTAATTATATATGAACAAATCCCTCTGTAAATAAAAAAAAAAAAAAAGTGTGTGTAAGTGCTACTGAAGTGGAGATCTATGGCTCAGTGTAGGAGAAAAAAAAAGTCATTTTGAGAAAACGGCTTTGAAAAATATGTATTGTAATTAAAATCTATTGACACAAATAGATAAAGTGCTATAAAAGAAACACTTAACAGTGTCTTTTGGATGTTTTCTTTCCACTAGTTTAAAAAAAACGCTTCATGAAAAGCCCAAAATCTCAAACTTGACAGGTGCATGAAAAAACTGTGTTTTGCCTGCATTGCCTCCCCTTTAAGGTGTATAGGCCTTATGAACTGAGAAAATGAAAGAATACTATGATGGATGGAATAGAGTGTCAGAAAAACAGATGGACAGACAGACGGACAGATGAACAGATGATAGACAGACAGATAGATAGATAGATAGATAGATAGATAGATAGATAGATAGATAGATAATTTTTCATTTTTTGAAATTCTGTATTTTGCATGTGTAATGAACACCACATTGTGACTAAAAGGGAGTGATTTGATTTGCAGTCTAGAGTCGACATACACACACACAGTGTGTTTAAAAACAACAGACACAGGTGATCATTGGGCCATTCTGGAGTCCAAACGGACAGAACCGTGCGTGTGTGTCAGTAAATGTGTGTGTGTGCGTGTCTGTGTGTGTGTGTGTGTTGAAGGGGGGTCTGTTTATCAGGAGTGCCTGCTGTCATCGGGCCTGTCGGGTGTGTATATGCGGCTGCTGGAGACCCATCTGATCAGCGTCTGATACTGATCTGAGTCCAGTCAACAGGCGGCCCGTCCAGACTGTTTTACAGCATCTCAGATAAATACACAGACCTCTGCTGTCCTGCACCTTCAATATTGAGATTCTCCTCATCAAAGACCAGAGACTCGCCAAGGAAAACGCCACTGATGACAAAGACATCTAGAAATGAAAATATGCTACGCTGGGATGCACCGATACAGAAAATCTGGCCTATCCACCTCATTCTTCAACCCGGAAGTAAGCCTATGGACGAGACGTCCAGTTCATTAGCTGCTACAGAGAAATAATGAGACTAACAATGTGCAGTAAATGGTAGAACTGTTTGCGCTACAAACCAGTGCGTTTATAATTAAGATAATACATTAAAATAATATTTACACCAATTTGCATATCAAGCAGCAAACCCAGCTGTTTTGTACAGCTTAAAATGATGAGATGAAAATGGAAGCCTGAAACATAAAGTTTACTAATGGTCACGCAAAAATGAGGTGGATACTGAAAAGAATGTTTTTTTAGGGTAGATAACTGATAGAATAGACAGCGTTTCCACTCTTTTTCAATTATACATTTCAAGCACATTTTCAATTTCATTACAGCAGGAATAAAAGACAAGAATCACTCACTGAAATAATACATATCCAGAAGTATGTAGAAGACGTACAGTTTATGGCCATGACTTAACTACAAAATCAGAGCTTTCATTTATAAATTCAGAGCTTTAAGCTTTAGCACTCTTAATCATGCATTATGACAAAGTGGAATATTGGAAAATTTGGGAATTTTTCTATTTAACTATTTCCAAAAAGTATTTTAAAATAAAAAAAATAAATAAATTATACATATACTAGTTAATAATTAATGTTAATAAGTATATATATATATAATTTAATTTTTAATGTTTTTTTTGCTCACCAAGCCTGCGTTTATTCAATCTAAAGTACAGCACAAACAATGAAATTTTGAAATATTTTTACTATTTATAATAACTGTTTTCTATTTCAGTATATTGTAAAATATAATTTATTTCTTTAATCAAAGCTGAATTTTCAGTATTATTACTCCAGTCTTCAGTGTCACATGATCCTTCAGAAATCATTCTAATATGCTGATTTGCTGCTCAAGAAACGTTTTTTATTATTATTATTATTATTATTATTATTATTATTATTATAAATAAATCATCAAATACTTAAAACAGTTGGGTTATTTTTTTTTTTTCAGAATTCTTTGATGAATAGAAAGATCCAAAGATCAGAACTTATCTGAAACAAAAAGCTTTTGTAACATTATATACTATACTATTCAAAAGCTTGGAGTCAGTATATATACACTTTTTTATTGGAAAAAAAAAAGTAATTGTAGAAATTAATACTTTTATTTAGCAAGGATGCTTTAAATTGATCAAAAGGGATGATAAAGACATTTATAATGTTACAAAAAAAAATTCTGTTTCAGATATTTGCTGTTTTCTGAACTTTCTATTCATCAAAGAAACCTGGAAAAATCCTACTTAGCTGTTTTCAACATAATAATAAATATTTTTAAACAGCAAAACAGAATATTATAATGATTTCTGAAGAATCATGTGACTGGAGTGATGATGCTAAAAATTCAGCTTTGAAATTACAGGAATAAATTACATGTTAAAAAATATTCAAATAGAAAACAGTAATAATAGTTACAATATTTTAAATACTAAAAATATTTTAAAATGTTACTGTTTTTGCTGTACCTTAGATCAAATAAATGCAGGCTTAGTGAGAAGAGACTTCTTTAAATAACATTAAACATCATACAGTTCAAAAACCTTTGACTTTGATATATTATATATATATATATATATATATATATATATATATATATGTATATGTATATATATATATATATATGTGTGTGTGTGTGTGTGTGTGTGTGTGTTTTATTACTTAAATTATAAACCAAACTTAAGTAAATAGCTTATAATTAGGGTTGTCAGATGATTAATCACGATTAACTGCATACAAATACAATTAATTTACAATTAATAGTTATAGTTTGCATAATAAATGTGTGTGTACTGTGTGTAATTATGAACTATATATAAATACACACAAATTAATGTATATTTAAAAGAAATATGTTATTTATGTAAAAGAAAATTATATATAATTTAAATTATATAAAAATTATAATAAATACATATACTTATACTAAATAATTCTTAAATATAAACATGAATGTGTTTGTATTTATATATACATAATAATTACACACAGTACATACACATATATTAGGCAAACTCAAACTTTTATTTTGTATGTGATGCGATTAACCATTTGACAGCCCTACTTATTTTATATAAATATAAATATATTATATATATATATATATATATATATATAAATATACTGTATAATATACTGTTTTGGATAAAAATGTCTGCTAAAATGAATAATAATTGTAAAAAATTGTTTTTTAAAAAGTCTCTACCTGTCATTCAAATGATCATCTCCGTCCAATTTTACAAACTATATAAAAACACACGACTGACTGATTTACATCTGAACTTAGTCATGACAAAGTGGGCTAGAGTTTACACTGATGGTCAACAATCTGCCTGTGTTTGACTAATAAAGAGAAGATGACAATATACAGAACTGCTCATAGTGTGAATACAGGTGATGTGAGATGGACGCTATTACTTTCTAATAATTTCTTATTGGTGTTGTCACAAAATATGATCCAAATGGCTCGGCCCCTCATGTGATCACACACAATACACTACTAAATTAAATACAAAAACATCCCAGTTTACTTGCGATTACCCAACGTTAAGATCCGAGCCTCAATCAGTTCATCTGACATGAGCGTTCAGAGACGAGAGTGCTGGTTTGACGTCTCCAGAAAGACAGACAGACAGAGGCAGACAGGGGTCTGGGATTCCCTGCACGTGTCTCCCTCTCTCTGTGGGGTCAGTTTTAAAGCAATAAACATGTCGACATAAGCAGCATATGCCTGAGCAGGCTGAGAGACAGAGATGTGTGTGTGTGTGTGTGTTTCATAGCAAAAGGTGTAAAAACCTCTGACTCACAGAGACGGGCCCGTGCACGGCTGCTCCTGCGCTGAACTGCTGCGGAGATCTGCGTCCGCTCGCCGTCCCGAAGAAAGAGAGAGAGCGGCGAAATGCAGTTTCTGAGTCAGAGCTGGAGATGTGATAAAAGCCCTGCTTGTTCCCGGGTAACAGCACTCGCGGGCCGCCGCCGGACCGCACGCGGGAGTCACCGCGTGACCCTCCAAAGTGCACAGATACACATCCTGAAACACACACACACACACCGAGAGGATAACAGTGAATAATCTTGGCCAATTAGCATGTTATTCTCAAAACACACTCACAGAGACTTAATCACAAAGACTGTTCACAGAATAGCATCTAATACTACTGTTTGTGCAGTGTGTAGTGTGTAAACAGTGCACAGTATGCAAATGTTCTGATGCATCACAGCAACTACTGCATTCACTCAATGCTATATCCCACAATGCAATACGCTCAGCTTTACCTTATTCAGATTACAGTGTCTTATAGTATCACTGAAACACAGTTATAGTTATTTAATATAATAAATTGGTTTCCATTTTTATTTTTTTTTGTTTGCATTTTAATTTTAGATAAAGTTTTAGTCATTTTGTTGTTTTCCGTCATTTTTATTAGCTTTTCTTATGTTCATATAGTTATATAGTCATTTTCAGTTTTAATTATTTTAGTACATCAAGTTAAACTAAATTTAAAAAACGAAGATATACTTTATTTTTTAGATTATATTCTTATATTTCAGATTAATAATAACTATATATATTTCTTTATTTCTTTCTTTATTTTTCAATTCCAGTTAACGTTTCAGAACTGAAAATAACTTTTACATCCTCCTCCTGACACATTATTTGAGCAGACTGACAAAACCTTATATATTATGTAATATTAATTTAAAACGGTAAATATTTTATATCCTTAGATACAATGAATTATTATAATTTTTACATTCTCTTCAAGTTTTCCAAATTGTCACAAACATTTTAATGAATTAATAAATGTAA
This sequence comes from Labeo rohita, assembly GCF_022985175.1. Taxonomy (NCBI): domain Eukaryota; kingdom Metazoa; phylum Chordata; class Actinopteri; order Cypriniformes; family Cyprinidae; genus Labeo; species Labeo rohita. The sequence continues at coordinate 34,683,156 of NC_066887.1, forward strand.
TAATTATTAACAAATTAAGAATTTTAAAATGTATATAATATATTGTTTGTTTTATTAAATGTGTATTATCCAATGCATTATCCAATTATTGGCATTAAAATAAAATAAAATAAAAAAGTTTTCATACGGCATAAAATCAATCCAGATTATTATCGTTAAGTAAGCTAAAACTAATACTATTAAAACTATTTTTGTTAATTATCCAGATATTTTTTACATTCTCCTTAAGTTTCCCAAATTGTTACAAACATTTCTAATGAACTTAATGAATTTAAAATGCATATAATATCTTGTTTTTATTTGTGTTTCATTTAATATGTATTAAATGTGTATTATCCAATGTATTATCCAATTATTGGCACTAAAATAAAGTAAAATACAGTAAAAAAAAAAAAAAAAATAAAATAAATAAATAAATAAAATAAAATAAAAAATAAAATAAAACGTTTTTATACATTATTAAATCAGTCGAAGTTATTATCGTTAACTTATCTAAAATTAATACTCGTATAAATATTTTTGTTAATTATCCTCAGATACAATGAATTGTTATATCATTTACATTCTCTGTAAGTTTTCCAAATTGTCACAAACATTTTTTAAAGAAATAATAAATGTAATGAATTATAAACAAATTAAGAATTTTAAAATGCATATAATATATTGTTTTAATTAATTTAATATAATTTAATTTGTATTAAATGTGTTTTATCCAAAATAAAATAAAATAAAATAAAATAAAATAAAATAAAATAAAAATACTCATTCAGCATTAAAACAGGCTGGGATATTATCATTAACTAAACTAAAACTAATACTATAACAATATTTTTGTTAATTAAACTAAAGCTAAAATAAAACAAAATATAAATATCTGATTAATAAAAGCATTAAACTGAACAAAAATTGAACTAGCACTAAAATGCAAAATGTGGAAATAAATAAAAACTAAACCTGAAAGAGAAGAAAGAAATTTAATTAAATCTAAAAAGTAATTTAAAAAAATAAAAATTATAAAACACATAATGTTTTTCAAATAAAAAAAAAAATAATAAAAAAAATAATAAAAGCACATTTCAAAAATTCAAATGTTACAAACTAATTAAAAATCTTAAAAAATTTAATACTATATAAATAATAGTAAACTAACACTGGTTTCAGCACAGATGCCGACACACACACACACACACACACACACACACACACACACATACTCACATGCATCAGTCTTTCTTCAAAACATGTATCTCTGGCCTGTGCTGTCAAACTTTTAGCACCTGCCATCCTGCGGCCCCGGCCGGTCGATGGCTTCGCCGTACTGCGAGGAGAGAGATCAGAGGCGAGAAATGGGTCAGCGGCGGGCCGCGATCAGACCCAGCCCGGGGTCAGTCAGAGGTCAGCTCCAGTTAGGAGGCCAAGACGGTGCGCGACTCAAACCAAAACCGGGGCCAGACAGAAAGCGAGCTGCTTTAGGATATTCACGTAGCGGTCCGTCTCATGCGTGAGGTTATACTGAGGACTCATTCATGTGTTTGTTAATGTTATTATGTGGCGCGCGACGGCCCCAGTTCCCTTGGATGACTACAGGAAATCAGATCGAGGAGACGCACCGAAACCCACAGAATATTCAATCCGCAATCTGCATTTGTGCATACGGCTGCTGCCACGCACATCTAATCCAATGGCTTTACTGTGTCTGTCGTCTTAGGGAGACTCACACAGCTGGAATTCAAAATATAATGCAATTCCTCATACCAAATCAAACGCAAACACCAAACTTCCCAATTTATTTTGGAAAGCCTTGGTTTAGTTCAGGCTAAAATTACAATTCTGTCATTATTTACTGTGTTTCTCATGCAAAACTATTGTGTGGCTTTACAAGATATAGTACACCAGTTGCACAGCCATTTTTATAGTGTTTTTTTCAGAGCTTGAAAGCATCTGTCCACATTTACTTCTGACAATCTGCAGTCTATCTTCCTTTCATGTCTATAAAGTCATAAAAATGATGATAGAATGCACATTTTGGCTGGTTTATTTCTTTAAATGTTACGGTTGGCTTTTTCACTTTTAGTACAGTAGGAAAAGGACACAAATGTGTAAAAAAAAAAAAACAATCTAGACCAATCTAGACCAAAGACAATCTAGACCAGATCACATCACAGAAATAATATTGGACCCCACTGACTTTCAATATGACAATACGACATTTTTCTAAATATTTTTTGACTTTCATAGAGTCATGTCGTAAGTTATAATTTTTGAAGAGAAACTGGGCCAGATCAGATGAACTAAAACATTGCATTCACAACTCAGCGCACATGTAAAAATCATGTACTCACCGTCATGTCGTTTCAAACCAGTGTGCCTTTCTTCTGTGGAAAAACACAAAACAAGACACTTTCAAGACATAGAAGCAACTTTGGACCCCACTTTCGCTGTACAAAGTAAAAAAAAAAAAAAAAAGAAAAAAAGAAAAAAACATTTTTACATTTTTAAAATGTAGAGACATTTTTCTAAATATCTTCTTTTGTGTTTCACAGACAAAAGCCAGTCATATAGTGAGTAAACGACAACAAAAATCACATTCATTTAAATGTTGGCCTTTTCACTTGTAGTAAAGTAACCTCTAAAAAATGCTGGGTTAAAACAACGCATCCAGGGTTGCCAGGTTTTCACAACAAAACCTGCTCAATTGGAGAAGGGTATAACTGCAGCCTGGAGATCTCCAAATGGGGGCGGAAACTCCAAAACGGGGTGGCCGCTCCAAAATAGGGCATGGCTTCCTCCCATTGACAGACAGGCACATGACACACATGAGCAAATTTTTCCCCCAATCCACTTCAGCGCAAACTCCGCCCCACAGCTGATTCTAAAGGTTTTATTGGTTGTGTCAGTCACAGAGTTGATTTCCTACACTATGCTACAAACAATGCTAACTCCTAAACCTACCCCACACCTGACTCTAACCTTAACCAGTGAAACTGACTGCAGTTTTGGGCTCTGCTCTCACCGAGCATATTTATGTAGCATATTTAGCTTTATTTTAAAACAAACAGAAACAATGTTTAATTTATAAAGTTTTATTTTGAAATGTAAGTCAATAACAATTGGCTGAAGCCAGAGCCAATGGTGAAAGTCTTTGTGTGACGAGACCCTGCCCCATTTAGGAGGTTCTGCCCACTTTTGGAGTTCCCGCCCCCATTTGGAGATCTCCAGTCTGCAGTTATACATACTTGGTCAGTTGCCACTCAAAACTAGCCCAATCGTGTTTCGAGGAGGGTACCCATTAAAAAAAAGTGCGTTCTGGGGAATAAAATACACGTTTTTTTTTTGTTTTGTTTTTTTGTAAATATGATGTCGCTTCAACCCGCGTCATCAGTATTAAAGTAGCCAGTTGGTAACTCTGAACCCAACTTTGGTTATTTGGCAACCCAGCGCTGGGTAAATACTGGACAGAACAAATGCTGGGTTATTTTGACCCAGCAGGATGAGTTAAATGTTTTTACCAAACACGCTGGGTTATTTTTTTAAAGACACATTTATTTATCTGGGTGAAGAACTCAGCATAATTAACAATATTACATACATTTAAACTTGTTTAACAAACATTTTTGACATAAAAAAAATGTAACATTTAAAAGTAGAATTTTAATTTTAGTATATTCAACCATTCTCTGTAATCACTTTTTACCGAAATAGCGCTAATTCTCATGCCGGTGTGTCGCCGAAATCTGAGCCGGTGAAGGGGCTGCTGTTCTACGGGTTAACTGCGAACTTCAGACCGCGGTCTCGTGTTTTGCTCGTAGCTGAAAGATGCCATGACTGACTCCAAAAACTGCCCATAAACAAACAGTACTGATATTAGAAAACATATTTTAAGATTAAACTCAGTACAATAACGAATAAAATCCGTTTATTTCATGCAAGGCAAAAGCCGATTCCATCCTGCGAAACAACCGCATCTCGTCCTTATGTTGCTTTGCGTAAAATAATACAATTTACAGCACAGTAAATGATCAGCAACTTAGTTACAGAAAAACTACCCAGCACCTGGGTAAAAAATAAATAAATGAATAAATAACCCAATAAAATGACCCAACGGGCTGAACCCAGCATTTTAGAGTGTAGGAAAATGACAAGACTGTGTGAAATAGAAAGAACCTGAACTAGTTTAAAAAAGACTGTATTTTGAAGATCAAAACATTGGACCGCACTGACTTTTACTGTATAGACGAGAAAAGTTTGATTGTGCTGTATGTTTCACAGAAGAAACAAAGTCATATAGCGAGTACATGGTGATAGAATTGACATTTTTGGCTGATTTATTCCTGATTTATGATATGACTGTCCTTTTATTTATAGTTAAAATGAAAAGGACAAGACTGGGTGAAACAGACAGAAGCTGATATAAACGGTAACATAAAAATTCATCATTTTCTCACTGTCATGTCATTTCAAACCAGTATGCATTTCTTACTTCTGCAGAAAATCACAAAAGAAGGTATTTTAAAGACAGAACAACTTTGGACCCCATTGACTTATCATCTTCTGAGTTGCACATAAGAAACTCATAAAAGTATGGAGTGAGTAAATGATGACAGAACTTGCGGTTTTGGCTGATTTATTCCTGATTTATGTTATGATTGGCCTTTTTACAAGTGAAATGGAGAAAAAGTGAACCAGATCAGCATCACTTACTCACCATCATGTCGTTCTAAACCTGTGTGATATTCTTTCTTCTGTTGGAAAAAAAAAAAAAAAAAAAAAAAAGACATTTTAAAGACTGAGAAGCAACTTTGGTCCCCATTGACTTTCACTGTGGAGGCATTTTTTTCACTCATTTATGGAGTGCACAATTTTTAGCTTATTTATTTATGATTTATGTTATGGTTGGTCTTTTTAACTTCTAATACAGCATGAAACTGACAATTTTGCATCTGACCAAAACAGCAGTCTGACGTGTCACGTAACATAAAAAAGCCATAATTTACTCTCTGTCATGTCGTTTCAAACCAGCATGCATTGCTTTCTTCTGTGGAAAAAAGCAACTGTATCTTCACTCTATCTTCTTTTGAGTTGCACAGAAGAACCCCATACAGCTTTGGAGTGAGTAAACGATGACGTAACTTGAATTTTCAGCTGAGTTATGTTATTATTGGCCTTACTGGTGACAGAATTCACGTTTTTGGTGGATTTACTCCTGATTTATGATAGGACTGTCCTTTTTAGTTATAGTTAAAAATGAAAAAGTCAAGACTGGGTGAGCTCGAGAAATATCTGGTGCAAATCTGCTAGTCTAAAACTCACAGAAAATGTTCAACTTTTTAGACATTTTTGTTTTACAGACGTTTAGTGCATGGTGACGAAACTCAGATTTGCAGCTGATTTATTCCTGAATTATGTTATGTTTGGCCTTTACTTACAGTTAAGTATGAAAAGGACAAAACTGGGTGAAATCAAGAGAAACTGGTCCAGATCAGCTGAACTAAAACTCACAGAAAACCTACAACATTGGACCCCATTGACTTTCACCGTATGGACAAAAAAAAACAAAAAACACTTAGACATTTTTGTTTCACAGAAGCAAGTCATTTAGTGAGTGCATGGTGTCAAAACTCAGATTTTTGGCTGATTTATGTTATAATTAAATAAAAGTCTTTTTGCTTATATTTAAATACGAAAAGGACAAAACTGGGTAAAACAGAGAGAAACTAGATCAGATCAGCTGGACTAAAACTCGCAGAAAACTTTAGACACCATTGACTTTCACAAAAAAAACAACTTAGACATTTTTGTTTTACAGACATTTAGTGAGTGCATGGTGTCAAAACTCAGATTTTTGTATTATAACTGTCCTTTTTACTTAAGTATTAAAAAGACAAAATTGGGTAAAACAGAGAAAAAACTGGACCAGATCAGCTGGACTAAAACTCACATAAAACGTTTAACTTTGGACCCCATTAAAACAAACAAACAAACAAACAAACACACTTAGACATTTTTGTTTCACAGAAGCAAGTCGTTTAGTGAGTGCATGGTGACAAAACTCAGATTTTCGGCAGAATTATTCCTGATTTATGTCATGTTTTGCCTTTTTACTTACGGCTAAGTATGAAAAGAACAAAACTAGGTAAAACAGGGAGAAACTGGATCAGATCAGCTGGACTAAAACTCGCAAAAAAAAAAAAAAAAAAAGTTCAACTTTTGGACCCCATTGATTTTTACTGTATGGACAACACACTTAGACATATTTGTTTCACATAAGTAAATCATTTAGTGAGTGCATGATGACAAAACTCAGATTTTCGGCTGATTTATTCCTAATTTATGTTATGATTGGCCTTTTTACCTTCAGTTAAGTATGAAAAGGACAAAACTGCGTAAAAGAGACAGAACTGGACCAGATCAGCTGGACTAAAACTTACACAAAACTTTTAAAGTTGGACCCCAATGACTTTTGGACCCCATTAAAACAAACAAACAAACAAACAAACAAACAAACAAAAACACTTAGACATTTTTGTTTCACAGAAGCAAGTCATTTAGTGAGTGCACGGTGTCAAAACTCAGATTTTCTGCAAATTTATTCCTGATTTATGTTATGTTCGGCCTTTTTACTTCCAGTTAAGTATTAAAAGGACAAAACTGGGTAAAACAGAGAGAAACTGGACCAGATCAACTGGACTAAAACTAAAACTTCAACTTTGGAGTGGACCCCACAGACTTTTACTCTACTGACAAAAAACCCACTTAGACATTTTTGTTTCACAGAAGCAAATCGTTTAGTGAATGCATGATGACAAAAGTCAGATGTTTGGCTGATTTATGTTATGATTGGCCTTTTTGCTTATAGTTAAGTATGAAAAGGACAAAACTAGGTAAAACAAGGAGAAACTGGATCAGATCAGCTGGACTAAAACGCGCAGAAAAACATTCAACTTTTGGACCCCATTGACTTTCACTGTATGGACAACACACTAGACATACGTTTGTTTCACATAAGTAAGCCATTTAGTGAGTGCATGATGACAAAACTCAGATTTTCGGCTGATTTATTCCTGATTTATGTTATGATTGGCCTTTTTACTTCAGTTAAGTATGAAAAGGAAAAAACTGGGTAAAAGAGACAGAAACTGGATCAGATCAGCTGGACTAAAACTCACACAAAACTTTTAACGTTGGACCCCAATGACTTTTGGACCCCATTAAAACAAACAAACAAACAAACAAACAAACAAACAAACAAAAACACTTAGACATTTTTGTTTCACAGAAGCAAGTCATTTAGTGAGTGCATGGTGTCAAAACTCAGATTTTCTGCTAATTTATTCCTGATTTATGTTATGATTGGCCTTTTTACTTTCAGTTAAGTATTAAAAGGACAAAACTGGGTAAAACAGAGAGAAACTGGATCAGATCAGCTGGACTAAAACGCGCAGAAAAACGTTCAACTTTTGGACCCCATTGACTTTTTTGTTTCACAGCCATTTAGTGAGTGCACGGTGGCAAAACTCAGATTTTCTGCAAATTTATTCCTGATTTATGTTATGTTCGGCCTTTTTACTTACAGCTAAGTATGAAAAGAACAAAACTAGGTAAAACAGGGAGAAACTGGATCAGATCAGCTGGACTAAAACTCACAAAAAAAATTCAACTTTTGGACCCCATTGACTTTCACTGTATGGACAACACACTAGACATACGTTTGTTTCACATAAGTAAGTCATTTAGTGAGTGCATGATGACAAAACTCAGATTTTCGGCTGATTTATTCCTGATTTATGTTATGATTGGCCTTTTTACTTCAGTTAAGTATGAAAAGGAAAAAACGGGGTAAAAGAGACAGAAACTGGACCAGATCAGCTGGACTAAAACTCACACAAAACTTTTAACGTTGGACCCCAATGACTTTTGGACCCCATTAAAACAAACAAACAAACAAAAACACTTAGACATTTTTGTTTCACAGAAGCAAGTCATTTAGTGAGTGCATGGTGTCAAAACTCAGATTTTCTGGAAATTTATTCCCGATTTATGTTATGTTCGGCCTTTTTACTTACAGTTAAGTATGAAAAGGGCAAAACTGGTCGAGATCAGCTGGACTAAAACTCACAGAAAACTTTCAACTTTGGACCCCATTGACTCACTGTATGGACAAAAACCCACTTCAACATTTTTGTTTGAAAGAAACAAGTAATTTAGTGAGTGTATGGTGGTAAAAGTCAGATTTTTGGCTGATTTATTACAAATTTATGTTATGATTGGCCTTTTTACTTCCAGTAAGTATTAAAAGGACAAAACTGGGTAAAACAGAGAGAAACTGGACCAGATCAACTGGACTAAAACTAAAACTTCAACTTTGGAGTGGACCCCACAGACTTTTACTCTACTGACAAAAAACCCACTTAGACATTTTTGTTTCACAGAAGCAAATCGTTTAGTGAATGCATGATGACAAAAGTCAGATGTTTGGCTGATTTATGTTATGATTGGTCTTTTTGCTTATAGTTAAGTATGAAAAGGACAAAACTAGGTAAAACAAGGAGAAACTGGATCAGATCAGCTGGACTAAAACTCACAAAAAAAATATCAACTTTTGGACCCCATTGACTTTCACTGTATGGACAACACACTAGACATACGTTTGTTTCACATAAGTAAGCCATTTAGTGAGTGCATGATGACAAAACTCAGATTTTCGGCTGATTTATTCCTGATTTATGTTATGATTGGCCTTTTTACTTCAGTTAAGTATGAAAAGGACAAAACTGGGTAAAAGAGAAAGAAACTGGACCAGATCAGCTGGACTAAAACTCACACAAAACTTTAACTTTGGACCCCAATTATTTTTTGGACCCCATTAAAACAAACAAACAAACAAACAAAAACACTTAGACATTTTTGTTTCACAGAAGCAAGTCATTTAGTGAGTGCATGGTGACAAAACTTTTCGTCCAATTTATTCCTGATTTATGTCATGTTTGGCCTTCACTTATAGTTAAGTATGAAAAGGACAAAACTGGTCCAGATCAGCTAAAACTAAAACTCACAGAAAATATTTAACTTTGGACCCCATTGACTTTCACTGTATGGACAAAAACCCATGTAGACATTTTTGTTTCAAAGAAACAAGTAATTTAGTGATTGTATGGTGGTAAAAGTCAGATTTTAGGCTGATTTATTCCTAATTTATTTTATGATTGGCATTTTTACGTACAGTTAAGTATTAAAAGGACAAAACTGTGTAAAACAGAGTGAAACTGGTCCAGATCAGCTGGACTAAAACTAAATGTTCAACTTTGGACCCCACTGACCTTCACAAAAAACCAACATAGACATTTTTGTTTCATAGACATTTAGTGAGTGCATGGTGGAAAAACTCACATTTTGGTTTATTTATTCCAGATTTGTTATGATTGGCCTTTGTTCCCCCCCAAATCGAGAGAAACTGGTCCAGATCAGATTAAAACTCACAGAAAACTTACATCATTGGACCCCATTGACTTCCAGTGTATCTTCTCCAGCTTTGGAGCAAGTAAATGATGACAGAACTCACATGTTTGGGTGAACTCTCCCTTTCAGCATTGATTTGTTTGCGGTTTGTGTTACGTGAAGTCTGTGAACATTTATGGGTCACTTAACGTTACTGAATATTCACCCAAAAAGCTCTGACAGCAAACAGGCATCTGATACTCAAGGCAAGCACTGACACATCCATCTCTTTAAAGAGCGACTGTCAGGAGATGCCACGGGCCTGGGTGTCCTTCATGTGCAAATAAATCGCCATAACGCAGATGAGAGTGCAGACAAGTGCAGGTGAAAGCAGACGGGAGCGCAGACGAGACGCCCTAATGGCCGTGTTTCTCAGCTCGCCTCCTGCAGCGGCTCTCAGCGCCAGCATCCTCTAATGAGACGTACGGCGTTAATCCTGTCAACGGCGTTCATGAATCTCGCACCGAGCAAAGGCTGCGGCGGCCCGATCGCATCATAAAGCAGGAATGCGCCGCTTTCATGTGCGTCCGCCGCTGATGGACTCTGACAACAATATGGCGGGACTTCCTTCCCGCTGACGGGCGGCCCCTGACCTCTGGCCACCAGGGGTCACGCCGCTTTTATGGGTGGTCACGGAACATGGCGAACGGGTCAGAACGGGAGCGGGTTTATGAGGAAACGTAAACTTTGGGCTCAGTTGGAATGAATCTATGCGTATGCGCCGTAATTCAGTTTTATTTGGGGTTCTGCTAGTCTTGAGGTTAGATGAGAGAATGATGTGCTCTTCCATAGTCCTCAAGACTAAAAGAGCTGTGCTTTTATTGTTGGTTTTATAGAGTTTTGTGCAGCCAACTGTGAAATATAGCAGTAAAATACTACACTAATGAATGTAATTAACGTAATGAACTAAAACTAAAAACACTTGAAATAATAAAAAAAAAAAAAATAGAATGGAAATAAATGTAATAAAATATGGAAAAGATAATCTTAAAAATTAAGAATTAAAAAAAATACTGTTGTCAGTGCAACTTTTCACTTTTCATTTCGATTTGGTTTAAGTTGAAGTACTAAAATAACTAAAATTAAACAAACTAAAACTAATAAAATAAATAAATAAATAAATAAATAAATATGAAAAATAAATATTAAAATAATATAACAATCTATGTAAATAAATATAAAAACAGAATTTTTAAAAATAAATATACATTTTTTTAAATAAATATAAAAAATGACAATGACTAACTAGTAAAAGTAAAAAAAAAAAAAATAATAATAATAATAATAAAATGAAATAAAAAAAAACAATAGAATGGAAATAAATGTACTAAAATATATTTTAAAAGTTACAAAAATAATCTTAAAAATTAAGAATTTAAAAAAAATACTTATTTAAAAAAAAATGTATTTTATTTTAGCATGGTGCCAAGGCAAATTTTCACTTTTCATTTATATTTAGTTGAAGTACTAAAATAACTAAAACTAAACAAACTAAAACTAATAAATAAAAATGAATAAATATTTAAAATTGTATAAATATATAAAAAATAATATAAAAATCTGTGAATAAATATAAAAACAGAATTATTTTTAATATAAAAAATATTTAAATTAATAAAAAATAAAAAATGACATTGACAAACTAACTGAAAGTAAATAATAATAATAATAATAAATAATATAATTAAACGAAATTAAAAAACAATAGAATGGAAATAAGTGTACTAAAATATTTTTTTTAAAAACTAAAAATGTATCTTAAAAATTAAGAATTAAAAAAAAAATACTTATTTTTTTTTTTTAAATGTATTTTATTTTAGCAAGTTGCCAAGGCAATTTTTCACTTTTCATTTATATTTCGTTGAATGCTAAACTAACTAAAACTAAGCAAACTAAAACTAATACATAAAAATGCATAAATATTTAAAAAAAAATAAATAAATATAAAAACTAAATATAAAAACTAATATAAACATCTATGTAAATAAATATAAAAGCAGAACTATTTTTAAATAAATATAGAAATATAAAAAAGTAAAAGTACTAAAAGTAAAAATGTAAAAATAATAAAATTAAAGAAAATTAAAAAATAAAACAGAATTCAAAATTCTAACAAAAACTATAAGGGTACATTAATGGTACTAAAATAACACTGGTAATAAATTTACCAAATTTATTAAAATGGTAAAACGTTTGAAAGTAATTATGAATTATAATATACACACACATATACATATATACATATATATATATATATATATATAAAAATTCATAATCACTAAGAGGGCCACAGTGTGCGTGTGTATGTATGCATGTATGTGTGTGTGTATGTATACACACGCACGCACGCACGCACGCACGCACGCACACACACTGTGGCCCCCTTAATAGTAAACACTCATTACTTATCACCTTTTAATACTATTATATTTTTTTATTTACAATTTATTATAATGTGTGTTTCTTTTTCTTTTCATTACTTGTGTATAACACTTCAATAAATTTGTATGTAAACACAATCCTGCCATTACATTACATGTTGCTACTGTAAATGGCCTGTTGTGTTTGTCGGGTCTAACGAGGTGTTGACAGCCGTTTGAGGGTAAATGTATGTCCAGTCTGTCGTCTGACCTCAGTAACGGAGCCGCGGTATGATACACGCCTAGAACATTTAGCGCGCGCTGCGACGCCACCGCAAGGCACACGCTGATACGCTGCTGTCACGTCAGGTCTGCGTGCGGCGGCGTGACGTGACAGGTCAAAGGGCACGAACGCGTGCACGGTGATTGTCAGTCCTGCTGCCGAGGCGCACGCTCTAGACTGCACACCGTGGTACGTTAATAGCAAATAATATCGTTTTTTTTTTTTTTTTTTTATATTATTAACTGAATTTGCGATTTCAAATACATGCATATGCAAGGTTTTTCGCCTTTTATGTCATCTACCAAATAAAATCATAATTCTAAAAAAATTCTAGCACACCTCAGCTCAAATAATAGTCATGTTATAAGGTATCAGTGTACCTACATATAATATTGTATGTAAACACATTACCATGCCAATAAACTACTTTAAACTGAATTGAAGCTAAAGACGAATCAATTTCAATTATATTGGGATGCTGTAAATGGCCTATTTATTTTTATTTATTTATTTATTTATTTATTTATTTATTTATTTATTGCAAGGAAATGCTTTTTAAATTTGCAAAAATTGTGATGTTATGAGGTATCATTAATGTTCATAGCACAAAATGTGACATTTAATACAACTGCTCATATGCATTAAAGAAAACCAAAATGTGGTAACGCCACTAACAATACGCTTGATCTATACAGTACCTATAAAACAAGGTTTACAATGTGCTTTTTAAAGATATTGTTGCTCTTTCATGTACTTTAATGACATCTGAGGGGCCTAAATATGTGCACTGAATAGTCATAATCACACAAAATCACAGTGACTGACCCAGATCTTCAATTCTTTAAATCACAATGAAAATACTCAGTTTTATAATTCTAATCATTTAAAAAATTGTAGCACACCTCAACTCAAATAATAGTCATGATATGAGTATTATATGTAAACACACATTATCATGCCAATAAACTACTTTAAACTGAATTGAAATAAAAAAAATGAATTAATTTCAGTTGTATTGGGATGTAGTAAATGGCCTGTTTTTTTGTTGTTGTTGTTTTGTTTTGTTTTGTTTTTTTGCAAGTGCATGCTTCTTAAATTTGCAAAAAAGTGGTGACCATTAATGCTCATAGCACACATTGTGAAGTTTAATACAATTGCTCATATGCATTTTTGGAAAACCAAAATGAGGTAACATCACTAACAATAATCTATACTGCACCTATAAAACAAGGTTTACAATGTGCTTTTTAAGGATATTTTTTTTATTTTTCACATACTTTAACGACAGCTGAGAGGCCTTGAAATGTGCATTAAAGGCATAAGCTACCATTTATCCTAGCAAAATCACTGACTGACCCAGATCTTCAGTTCTGTGAACCACAATGAAAATACTCACAGTTTGTGTTGGAAAATTACAAACGAGTCGTGATTTTTCAGGATCCCAACTCCACCGTCACCCCTCTCAAAGCCTCTGAGAGTTACAAAAGAACATTTAAGACTATTACCGTCCCTTATGTATGTGTCCCATCTAAAAGCACAGTATTGATTTTGAGTGACCCTGATTCACCCGCAGTCTTTCGCCCAACGGAGAAAACGGAGAGAGCGAGAGAGAGAAACGGAGCGAAGGAAATAAAGACTGGGTGGCATTTCGAGTCAATAATAAAATGAGAAAGACGCTTTCAGAGGCAGAGGAGTGTTGAGGGGACGCCGCGGGGCCCTCGGGGGCCGTGGCAGACATCTTGCGCCTGGTCACCGAGGTCCCAGACCGGAGAGGACAGCAGATTCTTATTTCCTCCTCAGGCTGGCAGCCAATCAGTTTCCAGCTGAGTTCCAGCCCCCCTCTCTGTCTTTTCACAGATTTTTAGCCCCTTTTCCCCAAATTCTTCACACATCTCTAGATTGCACACATGCAAACACATATACACACATATTCCCTGCTCATAACACACATCTGCACACGGATCATGCGCACACATATTTCGGCCTAAATATACAAAGCGATAAACTAAAGCATTTAAAAATAAGGCTTCCGAAAGGATGTTTTTGCAATAGAAGAACCATTTTCTTTCTTCAAATAAAGGTTCTTCATGGCTTCTCAAGGTTCTTTAGATGAGTCAAATGTTCTTTAACCTCAGAATTAAACTGAGGTTAGCCTTATTTTTTAATAGTGTAGTGTGAATGCTCTTAAAAAGAAAGGTTTTTTACTGGCATCTGTGGTTACACAAAGAACCTTTAACATCCATGGAATGTTTTCATTCCAAAAAAGGTTCTTTAAAGTGGAAAACGGTTCTTTATATTATTCAAATGTTCTTCACATGAGAAAAATAAATGGTTCTTTTAAAGAACAGTTCACTGAAGATTCCAAAAAAGGTTCTTTTATGGCATCGCTGCAAAACCACCTTTTGGAACCTTTATTTTTAAGAGTGAAAAACATTTGTGACCCTGACGCACAAAACCAGTCTTAAGTAGCACGGGTATATTTATAGCAATAGCCAACAATACACTGGGTCAAAATTTTAAATTTTTCTTTTATGCCAAAAATCATTAGGATATTAAGTAAAGATCATGTTCCATGAAGATATTTTCTAAATGTTCTATTGTAAATATATCAAAACTTAATGTTTGATTAGTAATATGCATTCCTAAGAGCTTCATTTGGACAACTTTAAAGGTGATTTTCTCACTATTTAAATGTTTTGCACCCTCAGAATTCACATTTTCAAATAGGTGTGTCTCAGCCAAATATTGTCCTGTCCTAACAAACCATGCAATAATAAAAAGCTTATTTATTCATTTATAAATCTCAATTTAACAAAACTGACCCTTCTGACTAGTTTTGTAGTCCAGGGTCACATTTTAGAATCTTAAGAACCTTTTTTCCACTTAAAAAGCATTTGTGATTCTATGGATGTTAAAAGTTCTTTATGGAACCATATTTAGATGCCAGAAGAGAATGTTTATTTTTAAGACTGTTTCAAAGCTTAATTTAACATCTCTTTAAACTGCACAGCAGCTACACCAAAAAGGTTTCAAAAGGGGGTTTTCATGCAGCAATGCCACACATTATTAAAAAATAAAGATGCTTTAAAAGGTTCTTCACAGCAATGCTATAGAAGAACCAATTTGTTGATCTCTTGTGAAACAGAAAGGTTCTTCAGATGTTACAGGTTCTTTATGGAACCATTTAGACAAAAAGGTTCTTCTATGGCATCGTGAAGCGCCTTTATTCTTAAGAGTGTAGAAGAATCATTTTGGGTTCCTCAAAGTACCATTTTCCTACAACATTTTATTAAGAACCGCCACTATAACGAACCTTTTGTGGAATGGAAAGGTTAAGATTCTTCACGGAACCACTGATGCCAGTAAACCAAAAAACCTGTAAACCCCGTAAAGAACCGTAAAGAACATTTGAATCATCTAAAGAGCTTTTTGTGGAATGGTTGTTCCAAAGGTTCTTCATGGAACCATATAGATGCTAATAAAGAATGTTTACATTTAAGAGTGTATGACTGACAGTCTAAAACGCAGAATTCTGTATTCTGCACGGAGAAGTCGTTCTCGTCTCAATATTCCTCTTAGCTGGGAGCTAATCCTTGTGAATCTCACACCTTAAAAACTACAAGGCACTTGGGACCCGGGATCTGTCAGGTGAGAACGCATAATCATTCCTGCGTGAGTGTGTGTGTGTGTTTCTCAGGTGCTTTGTGTGGATCGTCTTTACATCACACCTTCTCATACTATCAGTTGAGATCATTTCAGGATTTGATCTCATAATTTAGACACACCAACTGAGCTGAAACGACAAGTCCGAATCCAACTTTGGTTTTCTATTGCATTCATAGCTATAAACTTAAGGACTTAAAGATTGAAGCTGCAGATGTTGTTGGTTTCAGGAATAATGTGTGAGAGCAGCAGCAGGTCAAATCATGTTATCACTCCGAAAGCAAATAGAAGGAGGTCAAATGGGCCAAATAAAACGTGTGAATAGGTTAATGGACGATAGTGTGTTTTTTCGCGAGTAATATAATCACAACCTGTGACTTATTAAATGTATAACTGACTCTCTTTAATTTGTCATCCAGCCCGTGGCTGTCATCGAGGAATTTTAATTACAATGACGAGCTAAAGAGAGTCAGCGGATGGTTTTGATGAGGACACCCGGTGGGGTTTTTCATTAAAGGGCTCTCGCGCTGAGCGGGTGACCCTTTCCGGGTAACCGACCATTATCGCCACCCGGTCAGCGTGGTTCCGTATCTCGCGAACGTCAAGGAGCGTTTTTGTGGCCTGTCTGTCTGTCCGTTTCTCTCTCTCTCTCTCTCTTTCTCTCTCTTTTATCAGATTTGTGGTACAGAAGGGTTTTAATAAGGCGGTGTCTATCCGCCCGGCTGTCTCTTCCTTCACTATCACCGGTTCCTTCACACGGAAAAATAATTGGCCGGTTTCCCTGAGCTTGGAAAGGGGTTGAGCCGGGTGGGATTTGCCCCCGCCCCTCTCTTTTTTTTTATTACCACCGCCTGATGATAAAGACAATCAGATATTACCTTATGGTGAACTGGGGCTCAATTGTTTTTCCATCTGTTGACCTGCGTGTTTTTTTTTTCTCGTTTTGAAAATGTGTTCGGACATTTTTGTTTGAATCTTCCAGACGTTTTGTTTATTTTGCGCTTTTAAAAAACGTAATATTGCGCAGCAAATGTTTCATACAATCATAAATACGTGACATTAAATAAACAAATATGAGTATTTTAGAAATAAATACTTTATACGGTAGCTATTTAGAAATTATGAACAAAAAGATACGCCTATTTTCAATTAATCTATTGTTTATTGATCTTAAATCTAAAAAGAATACATAAAATATTTTTAAAATAATTAATAACTGTATTTGCATTTACTTGAACTAAAAATTACGTCGGGGTATATTTTAAGCATACTTGCATTATTATTTTATTATTATTAAAGGCGAAGGTGTTTTTTAAGAACCCCTCAGGTGACGCACGCGCGCGCCTCACGCCACACTCACCTCGTGCACGCCGAAAACAATCTCTTGCAGTTTTTTTTTCGTCCGGATCATGCAGACGCTGAAATAGAGTTGACAATAGAAATGCACATTAGCACACGTAGATTAGTCACTTAAATATGTAAATACACAACACTCTTCTAAAGGGGAAATGCTTTGGGTAATCACACGTTAAAATATCACTTAATTTTCGAATGTTTACTTGTGTTTCGTTGTCGACAGCAGAGAGAACTTACGCTGCTGGTCGCTTTTCTGCGCCGAAAAGAAGAGGAAAGCGTCTGAGCGCCAGCGTGCAGGTGCAGCCTGATTTACCCCAAACACACCGAGCCGGAGAAGGGTACAAGTTTAACCCCCAGCTCCACGGCAAACTGACATGGCGGTCCTGCGTGACAGTCTGTGGTGAGTTTGGGTTCCTCGTTAATCGTTTGTTAATTATTCGGGTTGCCAAGTTCAGTCGAGCTCAAGTGTATTTAGATAAAACCGTTCTCAGGTCAGCCTGGAGGACTCGTTAATTGTTTTGTTTTCGGTGCTTCTAAAATGGTGTCAAGTTCCTCTGTGGGTTCAATGTCAGTCTCAAATTAACACTCATTAATTGGCTGGAAACGAATTTTGAAAGGTTCTGTTTGGAAAGTTTTAGTCCAAACTAAAATTGTAGACATTCCAATTAAATTACAGATTAAACATCATTATTTACATTATTATTACTACTAATAGTACTCTTCTACCAAGGAAATCTTTTAAGTCATTAAAAACAGAAGACCTAAGATGCAAAAAAATGTATATGTTTTAAATAGTAGTAGGCCTCCGAGCCAATGAGAAAACAGTCAGAAGGAACGAATTGCCTAGACCCCGCCCCCTCGAGTGGGATCATATATAAACTCTCTCAAACAATTCTGTCACTCACAGATTACAGTTGAAAATCCGGAGGTGTCGCTTCAGAGGTCAAGCTGCGGGGCGCACGGATCCGCGTCCTGGTGTGATCTACTTATTGATCTCCACCTGCTTTTGATTGATCCTCATCCCCGTGTCAGTACATTGAAGAATGCAGTTAGAAAGCATCCTCCCTGGCGCATCTGTAAGCTTACCCAAGACCTTCTATAACCTGTCGTCGTCCTCAGAGAGCACCAACAACAGCCCAGGGTCAACGCAAATCGACTTTCAGGACATGGACCGGACTGAAGCCGAGCAGAGCTCTGGGGCCAAGAAGTTTTTGAGCGGTGGGAGCGCGCTGATGGATGAGGCTGACAGCGAGAGCTTCACCGGGAGTAAAGCATCAGCAGCAGCGGCGGCAGCCGCCGCACCGGACGCCCGGAAAAGTTCTCCAGTGATCGGTGGAGATGACGAGCTGTCCAGCGCTCGCCGCTACAACATCGACGAGCTGGGCACTGATCGCTATTTCATATCCTCGACCCAACCGAGCTCCGACGTGACCAACCCGTGCTCTCTCTTCCCGTACGGTGGCCAGACCGGGTCGGTGTACAGCGGCTCGAACGGGTCAAGGTATTCGTCGTCTCTGCATTACGGCTCGGTTCTTCCGCCCGGCGGCTTCTCATCTGCCGTGTGCGCCAGTCGGAGTCAATTTGGAAGCGGCTACCAATTTGGACAGGGTCCTGGGTGCCTGTACCCGTCCTATCCAGGACCGGGCTCCAGTTTGAGCTCGATGCCCATCCCGGGTTCGGGCTCCGCGGCGAGGGCGCAAGTTTACCTGTGTAACAGACCGCTGTGGCTCAAATTTCATCGCCATCAGACCGAGATGATCATCACTAAACAGGGCAGGTAAGAATGAGAAGTTTATGAGGTTTGAGAGAAGTTTGTTTAAAATGATTCTAGTAATTTAGAACATAAATGCTTGGTTTAAAATTGTTTTTCAAACACAATACGCAAAATACAATTTTATAAAATTATGCGCCTGAATTGAAAACTCAAATAATAATTCGCATTATTATAAAACGAATTTGTTTCTTTAACGATCGTCTTCGCAGACGGATGTTTCCCTTTCTGAGTTTTAATATCACTGGACTGAACCTGACGGCGCATTATAACGTGTTTGTGGAGATTGTTCTGGCCGATCCGAACCACTGGAGATTTCAGGGCGGAAAATGGGTCACCTGCGGGAAAGCGGACAACAACATGCAAGGTGAGAAAAAAAAAAAAAAAGCCGAGATGATATGAAAATAATTTGAGCAACATGACAGCCTGTTATATGTTAAACATGTCAAATGTTTTTGTTCTCGGATAAAATATATTTACCATAAATTGAATTAAACAAATATGCCGTTTATAATCAAGTAAAACGAAGGATAAATTAGATATTCGATTTCATTTTATTATTTTGAGTGGGATTTTAATTTTCATTCGATGTTGTGTTGATAAACGAATTGTTTAGGTTGTGTATAATATTATGGGAACGCATGAAAATTTGTTCAAATAAATTTCCAGACATTTTAAAACTAAAACATGATGTTATAATTACGAAAAACGTATTTAAATGCGCGCGATTGATTTATTTTTAATCAATCATTTTTTCCACTGTTTAACATGTCATTTCGTTTAACAATGAGTGTGTTTTGCAATGAAACAAGTTTCACATATAATGTGAGCGACTTGCAGCGATAACACTTGAGAACACGCGGGGGTGGACGTGTTATTCTCTTATATGTATTAGAATTATTCAAAACAAATCGCTCTTAGTCACCATACATCTGTTTTTCATGAAGGAGATTGTTTTTTATTTTACCGCTAATGTTTTTCGGTGGAGGCTTTTTCTGTATGTTTAGTCAAATTAATAATTTAACAGGACACAAAACATTAATAGTTTTTGCTTTTCTGTAGGAAACAAGGTTTATGTTCACCCAGAATCACCAAACACTGGAGCACATTGGATGAGACAAGAAATATCATTCGGGAAACTGAAGCTAACCAACAACAAGGGCGCAAATAACAACAATACTCAGGTAAACAAATCCTAACAAAACTAAAAACTGGAGAAAAAAATAATTACATTTAGGAATTGTGGATTGAAAATTGAAAATACTATAACATGTGCATGAACCTGCTGTTTACAAGATTTATTTTTCTTTTCTTTCTGACATGTTAATATTGGAAAGTGATGTTTTTAAAATATAGATGGAAAAACAAGAATCTTTCAATATTAATACTTTACTGTCTGATATTTTAGTACATGTTGCAAAGAACTGATGCATCTGCTGCATTTTAAAAATAAAGATGAGTGTGTGTGTGTGTGTGTGTGTGTGTGTGTGTGTGTGTGTGTGTGCTTGTGTGTAGAAACTTCCAGTCATCTCAGAGGTCTTCAAGTGTGGCTTTGACACCTCTGTTTGTCTAACTGCAAGCGCTGGCCATGAACTCTGCACAAACATTGATGCCTTCTGTCTCTGTGTGTATGTGTGTTGAAATAGATGATCGTCCTGCAGTCCCTGCACAAGTACCAGCCACGGCTGCACATTGTGGAGGTGACAGAGGATGGTGTGGAAGACATGAGTAGCGAAGCTAAAACACAGACCTTCACGTTCCCTGAAAACCAGTTCATCGCTGTAACGGCTTACCAGAACACAGACGTAAGCAGAAACTCAGCCGCAACTCCCTGCAGCCACTTCTGCATTTTGTGCCGCTTCTGAACTCCTGGTGTTTGTTTATTTGCAGATCACGCAGCTCAAGATCGACCACAACCCCTTTGCAAAAGGCTTCAGAGACAATTATGATTCGTAAGTGCGTTTCGACTTACAAAAAGTGACAGAGCTAATTATGAAACCCCTCCAAAATATACAGGCCCTCTTTTTGCCAGTCCCTTTATTTTAACAAAAATTCTAAGCAAAAAATAAGCACACTCAAAACTCAAACCTTAAATACATTTTTGTATTATTTAAAAGAGAGGTTTTGAGTCCAGTTTCATTTGTGTGTGCATTTATGCTACAATGCAATGTTTTTAACATTCTGTAAATGAAGGGTGAACACTGGTAAATTGGGACTGTATTTACAATATTTATATGGTAACACTTACCAGTTAATGCATTAACTAAAATTCTGCATTAATAAAAATGCAACAGTTCATTGCTGGTTCATGTTAGCTTAGGTTCATTAAATCATTGTTAACAGTTACAAATTTTAATTTCAGTAATGTATTAGTAAATATGTAATTAGTACAAAATGCTTTAGAAGCATTTTTTATTGTTTGTTTTAACTAATGCAGTTGACTATTGCTAACTTATAAAGTGTTATCATATATATTATTGCATTATACTAATATATATATATATATATAATATATTCCCTCCCATCTACACCTACAGAAAATATTTAGTAATTTTTGTGAATAAAACCAAGATTATTGGAGTACATTTACAAAATTTCACATTTAATTCAGTGCGTTACTTGCAGTTTCATTACAGTTAATAGTGAAATTTAGCAATTTCTGAATGCAATTTGTTTCTGCACCAAAATGTTTTTTCTAATTGATATTGCACAAGGCATTATATTTTAGGCAACTGATGAGAAAGCATCACTTTAAAGTGATAAGACAAACTCCTAACAGTCTCTCTTTTTCTGCCGTTTCTCTCTCAGGATGTATACGGCTCCAGAGAGCGACAGACTGACGCCCTCTCCTACTGATTCTCCGCGGTCGCACCAGATTGTACCCGGCGCCCGCTATGCAATGCAGCCCTTCTTCCAAGACCAGTTTGTAAACAACCTGCCGCAAAACCACCGCTTCTACGGCAGCGAGCGCGCTGTGCCGCAGACCAATGGCCTGCTTTCTCCTCAGAGCGAAGAGTCGGCCGCCGGCTCGGCTTCGGCTCAGCGCTGGTTCGTGGGGCCTGTCCAGCAAAGCGGGGCGTCCAGCAAACTGGACCTGTCTTACGACAGCGAATACTCGGCCTCCAGCCTCCTGCCGTACGGCATCAAGCCGCTCCCGCTGCAGAGTCCGCACGCGCTCGGCTACTACCCCGACTCGGCCTTCGCTTCCATGGCGGCCGGCTGGAGCAGCAGAAGTTCGTACCAGAGGAAGATGACCACCGGCCTGCCCTGGTCACCCCGGCCGAGCCCTCCGGCGTACGCCGACGACCTGCTGTCCTCTAAAGACAAGCTGCAGGACGACAGCTCCACGGCGGCCCCCACGACCGGCAGCGCCGGCCCCTGGATGGAGGCCCCGCCGGTGCTGAAGGCCGTAGACTCGGGGGACACCAGCGCATACTCGATGGCGTGTAAGAGGCGGCGCGTTTCGCCCGGAGGTTCCAGTACAGACGCTTCACCCACTATAAAGTGTGAGGACTTGAGCTCTGAGGAGTACAACAAAGAGAGCCATAAAGCCATGGGTTATTACGCCTTCTACACAAGCCCTTAAGAACTGCTCATTCGGGTCGAATCTCTTTCTCTCTCCTTATTTTGTTTGAAGTGATCTGCCCACGTTGTGTTTTTAACCTTTTAATCTGCAGGTGCCAAAGCTTTCGTGCTCCCGGTTGTGCTTGTTCATTTTTTGCTCATTTGTGAAATAAGCTTCATTTTAATGGGGTTTTTACTTTGGATTCTTTTTAAAGCATGCCCTTCATTCTTTTTAATCCTATTTTTCTATGAAGCCCAATGTGATTTTTCCTTTTATTTAAGATCCCTCTGTTGTACAGTATTTGTGCACTTTAGATTGTGATGTATCTTGTACAAATGTTCTCATGGCACTGTTATGAAAGGTGAAATAAAATGTGCTTTTCATACTTTCTTTGTCTTTATTTGCACTGCTATATTAAACACTCTTTTTAAATACACGTAGTTTGTACTTCCTATGTGATTAATAGCTAATTTGAAACGTTATGAACCAGTTAATTATAAAAATATATTCGTTACACTTTTGCTTTTTATCACGTCGCGTTTTAAACGTTTAGTTTGTAATATTTGCGCGACATTGTTTCATAAGCGGGAACGAGCGAAATGTTAGTAAATCATACTTTCTGGTTAATTGCATATAACTTGTATTTTGCATTCTTACGCGTTTAAATGTCTTAACGCCATTTACGAATTATTCACAATTTCTGCAATGACCCAAAGATCATTATTAATTGTATAATGTTTTTATTTTTGATTAATAATATCTCAATCTTAAACGAAAACAGAATCGTCCTTTTTAAATGTTGCACTCAACAATCGTTATTATTATTCTTAGAGATTCTGTTCGTTTTCTTTCGGCTTCTCCAGAAACATCAAGATGGATCTCCATCTCTAAATCAACCACAAACGCGCCGTTATGTCTTTTATATTTTTGAACGCATGCGTGTCGCATTTATTTATTTTGAACGCGTTCTGGCCAACAGGAGTTAGTCGCCTGTATATTCAGCAGCTTTTCCAAGAGTTATTTCGAATCACACGGGTGAATGTGACAGAGGAAGTCACTACAGTTCCTCATTTTCTCTCTTCGCGTTTTATGTCACTATTTTCTGCGCTTTAGATGAAAGTGACACAAATACATTGTCCTTTGCAAACCCTGCTGAACGCATTTAGAGCTGCTTCTGTACATGGACCGCACGATTGTACTTTCAATGCATTAAATAGATGCAATGCATTTTGTTCGAGAAATATAACGCATTTATGTTGTTCGAAATAGCAGCAAGGAACAGAAGCATTTGTGTGATTTTCAAGAACCCTTACAATTAAACATCAAGCGCTTATTGAAATATAAACTAGATGTTGTTTTAAGACTTTATTTTGAAAAGCGCATGTGATTGAAAATCTTTACAGACCGTCCGTTTTAAACCTAAATTTCTGACACATGCAATTTTCTTAATTGAGGAGGCAAGTGACTTCCTTCCTGCTATATTTTTCGGAAGAAGCTGAATGAAAGTGTGAATGTTACGCATCAAATATGAGATATGCTGGTCGTGCTGATAAACTTCCTAAGCAAGACACACGAGCATGGGCCCATATTTGGCATCTTTAATGAGAATTGGACCCTCTCGGAGCTCTGTTCTGTCTGTCAGCTCACAATCCTTCCTCATCAGCGAATCCCTCTTGAATTCATTTCAATGCCCCGGTATTTTTAAGTCTAATGAATTCTGTTGTCAGACTTCTTGACAGAAAGCGAAGACTCCGACTAACTCCAATTAACACCTTCTAATGATGCTGAGCTCCTGATGGCGCTGAGATCATCTGCCCCGGGCGGGGTACTGATGGGGGTAGCGGGGCTAAAAATGTTCTGTGCTCCTTCATCACCCGTGTCAGCGAATCCCAGACCGGATCACCGCGATCCGCCTCGCGCAGCGTGTACGAACTCCTGCCGGTGACGAGCATCTGTGCGGAAGCGCGCGCCTCGCCACTGCTGCTGACGCGCGTTCACGGGCGGTTTCTTACTCTGAGTTCGTGAGTCTCAGAAGACAAAAGTGTGGCACTTAAATTAAAAAGCGGCTTTTCCTAAAGACATTTTTCCTTCATTTCGTGTATTTCAGTCCATGCCTGTTAGCGCGCCATTTGCACCGTGAATGCTGCAGTG
Source organism: Labeo rohita (assembly GCF_022985175.1). NCBI lineage: Eukaryota > Metazoa > Chordata > Actinopteri > Cypriniformes > Cyprinidae > Labeo > Labeo rohita. Next base: position 34,707,800 of record NC_066887.1, read on the forward strand.
TCATTCGCTTCCAGTTATTTTAAAGAGTCAGTTTGCTGATTAATATTGCAGTCTGGTGTTTGTTATCATATTGTTTTATCATATTTTTTTATCATAATCATAAACACACTGGTTTGGAACGCAAATAATTGACCTCTTACACTCTTACGCCTTATTAACACTGTTTATTTTGTTAATTTAGGTATAACTGCTAATGAACCGGAAGCCTTGCGCATTCACGTAGGATACAACGGGGCTAAAGGCGCCCGGGGTAAAAGGCGCCTTTGTATTACTTTCCTCAAACCACTAGATGGCAGAAAAACGGGGCGTAGCACTTTTCAAAACATCGGCTTTTCAAGATACACGTGCAAATTTGCCTGATCTTTGACGCGATTGCTGGCAGCAGTTTCAAGTGGATTCTGTGCTTGCTTGATCTAATATTTGGTGTTTTAAAAAATGTTGTAAATGTTGACTATATCTTGAGACAATGGTCTTCTTTATGATTTTCAGTTTTAAGACAATTAAAGCAACAGTTTTTTTTTTTTAATAATGAAAGAATATGTAAAAATATAGTATTTGGGGTAAAAAGTGCTACAGCTGTTGGGGCTAAAAGGCACAATAATTAACATGATACTTAATAGATAAATTTTCCATTTGTTGACATGACATTGTTAGATTCAGATGGTAAATATCATTTTATGTTGGGTGTTCATCTTAGGGATAATCACCATGTTTAGAATGAAATCATCATATGTAAAATATTATGTGAATGCTATATCATTTGTTGTTACTACTGTAAATCTATATTCAATTACTATGGGATCTCCTTCAATGTTTTCAGATTCTTAAATTTTCAAATTATTGTTTCTGTATTTTAAAATGTTTTATGTTAACATATTTTAATGACAGTATATTTACTGAACAAAAAATAATTATTTTATTTATCAAAATAAGCAGAAAATAGTACAAACTATTTAGTGATTGTTTTGAACAAGCATTAACTTTTTTTAAAAAATTAAATTTTTTTAATTTTTTTTTTTTTTTTTACTAAAGTATTTGTATCAATACTGTGTGCCTTGTGTGAGGTAAAAGGCCCCCCCTTGCCAACTCATACATTTATAAAAATTTTAAACAAAATTAACAACTTGTATGATTTATCTTCACACAAAATCTCTTGCTAACATTATAAATACCACTAACTGTGGCAAATCATGGTTCATGCAACACAGACTAAAGCTTATAGGCCTCAAGCCCTTGACTATGATCCATCTTAATTTCTTGCTCCAACAGGAAACATGTAATCAAATATTAAAACTATGTGCGTTAGCAAACAAACGGTGACTAAAATTGATTTGAGGCCTATGCGATGAGGATGTTAATGGTACACAGCACACATGCTGACATTTAAAATTATATGCCACAGTTGTAAGCAGTTAATGGTTTATAGTGACTAATCTCAGTAGAGATCTGGTGGCTGATACAAGGTAGATATGAAATTATATTGCGGTGACATGTTTTTTTTATTTTCCCACCTCTAAAGGAAAGTTTTCGTCTTGTGTTGTGGCACTTTGAGATTGAACTGGAGGATGACTGATCTTGTCTTGTTCGTTTAGCTAATGGATCACATGCACACATGACCCTGAGCTTTGGGAGGACAGGAACTCTACTCCTACAACGAGTCAATCGACTGCAACACTAACACGCATTAATGCAGGAACTCCACTAATCAATAGACACTTCACCTGCGCTCTGCATGTCGAGAGTCACAGCATGTAAACGAGGAGAGAAAAACACGACCTCGTCTGATCCCGGGCCATCAGACACCTGAAGGGATTTCCAAAGAGGAAGTGATCCGGATTCACTCCAGACCACTTTGATGTGGTTAGCTTTATGTTTGAACCAATTTGGCCCATGCCAAAGTCATAAAAACAGCAGAAGCTCTTGATAAAGTTTATATTAAGAGCCAAAAAGTTCATTTTTAAGTAATTTCTTGTCATACAACAATGATTTTGGACATCTGTCAGCTTTGCCTCATGCAAATGCAATTGATCACCCATGATTCACTTATCCTACAACCAAATGTGACCCTGGACCACAAAACCAGTCTTAAGTAGCACCGATATATTTGTAGCAATAGCCAAAATTACACTGTATGGGTCAAAATTATTGATTTTTCTTTTATGGCAAAAATCATTAGGATAGTAAAGATCATGTTCCATGAAGATATGTTGTAAATGTCCTACTGTAAATATATCAAAACCTTTTGATTAGTAATATGCATTGCTAAGAACTTAATTTGGACAATTTTAAAGGTGATTTTCTCAATATTTAGATTTTTTTGCACCCAGATTCCAGATTTTCAAATAGTTGTATATATACATATTGTCTTACATATTATAAACTTGTATATTAAGCTTTCAGATGATGTATAAATCTTAGTTTCAAAAAATAGGCCCTTATGACTGGTTTTGTGGTCCAGGGTTACAAATGTGTCTAGCAATAAGAGAAAATGAGTAGTATTTCACTTGTCATTGTGTGATTGCAGCAGTTTTGTCTGGGCCACTAATATACACATTTGAGTTTAAGTTTTTAGGTGTAAAACATTAAACATTTCTAATGTGCAAACATTAAAAAAAGCTAAAAATGTGGAAAAACTGCACTGTGACTTTGTGCTGCAAAACAAACAGCTTTTTTTTATTTTAAATTGTAAAAATGTCTAATATTTCAAATTACATTTTTAAAACAGTTATTTTAAATTGTAATAATATTTCTGTATTATTAATGAAATAAATGCAGCCTTTGTGAGCAGAAAAACTTGCTTTGAAAACATTTAAAAAACAATTTAACCAGTATGGATTAATATGAATTAATAATATAAACAACTGTGGAACTTTTCTTTTGTTTCACGAAATAAACTATATAGAGTTGATCAAATAATGACAGTCTCTGTTTCTGAGTGAACTATCCCTTTAAGGCCCTCAAACATCATTAACAGACAGTGAAACAGTCCTCTAACACGGACTGAGTGAATGGACATGTAGCTTGCAGGAGGAGGTGTGGGGAATGAGAAAGAACTGAGATCAGTCTGTTCTCAGATTAATCTGACTCTTTAGGCTGATTTGAGGAGGTCAGGTCTGTTGTGTTGGGTCGTGATCACACAGATTGTCCAGCTGTAGCCTGGCCTGTGTGTCGGTGGCTTTGCTGCTCTGTGTGTGTTGTGTGTGTGTGTGTGTATGGTCTGGGTCAGTAGTGCGTGAATAACAGTGTTGGGGCCTGAAACTGTCCCCTGCTCAGACCTGCACTTAACACTGAATTGATTTCAGACACCCCTTGCCGTCCTGGGAGGGTCCGGGCTTTACCGCTGGAGAACAACCCCAATACACACACACCGAGCGCTGACACACACACATACTGTAAAATCAAAATTCTGCATAAGGTTGAACACACCAGCACTGATTTAGAAGAACAAAGCACTGGCTGTATGATCGGCATACTAACATGCAAGATGTATATTATGCAAATTTTCTTTTAATGCATGAAAAACACCTGTCAAAAAGTGCAATATACGCTCAGAGAGCACTACTGTTTCCCACAATGCAATGCACCCAATTTTTTTTTCCAGTATGACAAATGAAAGGGATTCTGTTAACGTTTATTTATTATTTATCTAATAATTCTTGACTCATTCTATGTGATTAAATTGCAGAATGTTAACAGGTTAGAGATGGAAATGATCATAATTTAGTTTTAAACACATAAGACTTTAGTTAATCTTTAAAACACACATTTTCATTGTATTTTTACAGAAGCCTGAAAGTGAAAGCAACCAAAACTAAGGTCATATGACCTTAAGGCATTGTTAAACAAATCCAAATAAATTGAGCATTTAATTGGTCAAGTCTTGTGAAGAAATACAGCTGCTTTACAAGATAAATAGATTTAATTTAAGGGTTTATTTTACTTTATCATTTGACTTTTTATGATCAACACACACACAGAGAGTGCATCAAATATGTCAAACACAGAAGCTGTTCATCATATAAAGTGATCATATCTCTTCACAAGACTTTGATTGAACCACTCGATTTATATGGATTCTTTTTATAATGCATTAATGGCCTTTTTTGATCTTCAAAGTTTTGTTTGTGTGAACTTTTTTGAAAAGAGGGACAGAAACTCCTAAAATAATAATAATAATTATTATTATTATTATAATTATTATAATTATTATTATTGTTATTATTATTATTATATAAATCATCATTTGTGACCCTGGACAACAAAACCAGTCAGAAGTACGATGGGTATATTTGTAGCAATAGCCAAAAATACATTGTTTGGTTTAAAATTATTGATTTTTCTTTAATGCCAAAAATCATTAGGATAATAAGTAAAGACCATGCTCCATTAAGATATTTTGTAAATTTCCTACCGTAGAACTTGCGATTTTCTCAATATTTTGATTTTTTTGCACCATCAGATTCCAGATTTTCAAAAAGTTGTGTCTCGGCCAAATATTGTCCTAACAAACCATGCATCAATGGAAAGCTTATTTATTCAGCTTTCAGATGATGCATGAATCTCAGTTTCAAAAAATCGACCCTTATGACTTGTTTTGTGGTCCTGGGTCATGCATAGATTCTTTTTGACGCATTTGCCTTTTTGAATTTTTAAAGATTTGTTTGCATTAACTTTTTGAAGGACAGAAATTCCTAAAACAAAATGTAAATAATTTGTGTTTCAAAGATGAACGAAGTCTTATGGGTTTGGAACAGATTATGAACCTTTTTTTTTTTTTTTTTTAAATTTTTGGGTGAAGTATCCCTTTAAGATGATTTTACGTAAAATTGAGTTAGAAATGCAAAATTCTAAGATAAGCGAATCTCATTCAAAACAATACAGCATATGACGTCTTGATGCATAATGAGCACTGTTTCACGTACTATTCACCGTACAGTAACTAGTACGCCAATATTTAATTTCAAAAGCATCCACACTTTCATGGTTCTGGGTCAGGATGGAGGGTCGGGGGCGTCGTTCAGTACCAGCGCCCCCCCTGTGGCTCTCCCCAGAGACACCAGCAGACACACGGAGCACTAAAGCTTCCAACATGACCGCAAACAAGTTCCAGTCAAGTGTGTGTATGCGCATGTGTGTGTGTGTACAGGGAGCGTGTTGTCCGTAGCCGGCGGGCTGGAAAGTCGCGGTGGCTGAAATCAATGCACTGGCACTTTGAGGAGCGTCCGACAGATTTAGGATGTCCCTGTAGGGTCCAAACCGCTGGAAAAAAAGAAAAACAACATCCCTCCATCCCTCCAGTGCCCCCAGGGAAGGAGGGATGCTATCTCTCCATCACCCCGGGGAACAAATGCAACACACTTGATAACCTCCATCCTGAATAACCCGCTTGACACACACACTTTGTTTATTGGCTTCTATTGTTTTAACACTGAACTAATGATATATTGCTCCAACCCTTTCTGCATTTTAGATCTACTTAACAAATAAATTAATTGAAATTAAATGTTGTAGTGTACACCAATTCATTATGTTAGATAAAATACAAGAATGTCAGAAATCAGTTGCATGGGACAACAATAATATTGACCAATCAAAATGAAGTATTCCAAAGCACCACAGATAATACCAATAAATCTGTAATTGGTGTACCTTATTAATATGTTTTTTTTTATTAAATAATAAATGTAGACTAACAGTCAAAGTTTTAGGGTTGGTGCAAATTTTATGGTTCTTAAAAGAAGTCTCTTCTGCTTACCAAAGCTGCATTTTTGGATCCAAAAATACAGTAAAAATTAGTAATATTGTGAAAAAATATTACAATTTAAAATTGCTGTTTTCTATGTGAATGTCTGCTAAAGCATTATTTATTTCTGTGATCAAAGCTGAATTTTCAGCATCATTACTTCAGTCTTCATTGTCACACGATCCTTCAGAAATCATTCTAATATGCTGATTTGCTGCTCACTTTATGAAAACTGTATTTTCATAAAAGAAAATAAAAATCTTACTGACCCCAAACTTTTGAATGCTAATCTAACTTCTAAGCAATTTTAAGCCATGTTTGATGGAGAAATGTTCATATAGCATAATGCCAGCAGTGTGATCAAATGTCTTTTGGAGCAGATGGTGGCTCCTCTAGAGCTGAACTGTTGACCCCGTTGGCCCCAGTTATGACAGACCTACAGGATCCTGGAGAACCAGAGGATGCATTGGTTCATAGCGATCTGTGGGAGTTCGTCTATCTTAGTTTAGTTAGCTGGAAAGCATAATCTCACGAGTGTTGGAAGTGTGATGTACTAGATAAAAGCTCAAGGATTGCTGGTTTGGTAGCCACAAAGAATGACCTATGACCATCACCACCATGTCTCTGTGCAAGGCACTTAACCTCAGGTTACTCCAGAGGGACTGAACCTGTGGTAAGTCAATGATTTGCGAACCCTCTCCAAAGTCCTGATCTGAATCAAATGATTCGCGATGCCGCTCCGAAGTTCCGATGCAAAGCAAAAGATTTGCGAACCCGTTCCAAAGTTCCGATCTTAATCAAATGATTCCCGATACGCAAAGTACGAAGTACCAAAAACCTCTCCGAAATCCTGATCTGAAACAAATGATTCGCTATACGCGCTACGAAGTCGCGAACTGAATCAAATGATTCGCGAACCTGCTCCGAAGTCCCGATCCGAATAATGATTCGCGAACCATAATTTCAGATCAGACTCGGATCGAATCATTTGACTTAGATCGGAACTTGGCGTATCGCGAATCATTTGACTTAAATAGGGACTTTAAATCGCGTATCGCGAATCATTTGATTTGAATAGTGCATATCGCGAAATGGGTTACGAACCCGTTCCGATCTAAATTAAACGATTTCGGAAAGGTTTTGGTACTTCGTACTTTGTGTATCGGGAATTATTTGATTAAGATCGGAACTTTGGAACAGGTTTGCGAATCTTTTGCTTTGCATCGGAACTTCGGAGCGGCATCGCGAATCATTTGATTCAGATCAGGACTTTGGAGAGGGTTCGCAAATCATTTGATTCAGTTCGCGACTTCGTAGCGCATAGAGCGAATCATTTGTTTTAGATCAGGATTTCAGAGCCCTGTGGTTTTATTTTGTAATACTTTGCATGTGCTTCACTTTATTTTTGCCATTTTGTTTTATTAGTGTATTTTTTATTTATCTAATTATCTTTTTTAGAATTTGAAAGAGAAGACCGTGTTTGTTAAGTGAGATCTCAGATTGTCCTCAGAAGTCCTTGAAAATAAAAAAGTAGTGCTAAGTCTTCGAAAGTCCTGGAATTTTATTATACAGCATCTGTACGAACCCTGCCTTGAATAGAAGTATTCATTTCTTTCAAGACCTCAAACTTTTGAACAGTAAAATATTTTTATCATTTAACTCCGAAATCCTGATCTGAAACAAATGATTCGCTATACACGCTACGAAGTCGCGAACCGAATCAAATGATTCGCGAACCTGCTCCAAAGTCCTGATCTGAAGCAAATGATTCGCGATCCACGCTCCGAAGTCCCGATCCGAATAATGATTCGCGAACCATAATTTCAGATCAGGACTCGGATCGCGAATCATTTGACTTAGAACAGAACTTGGCGTATCGCGAATCATTTGACTTAAAAAGGAACTTCAAATGATTCGCGATACATGATTTGAAGTCCCGATCTGAAACAAATGATTCGCCATAGATTGGAGCGCTTCAAAACAGTGAATCATTGATGATCAAATGATTTGGTTCATTTGTTCTTCTTTTCTATCTCCAGCCATGTTTACACGACATTGTCAGTACTACTATTGGTTTAGCTCGCTAGTTTTATAATATTAACTGAAACAATAGGAAAAAGTATAATGTTTTTTTTTTAATAATTGCGTGAATTTTGTGTGAAAAGATACGTGCTTATTGAAAAAAAATGAAACACTTGTTTCATAAATACATTGTCTTTCAATAATTCAAGCACTTTTCAAGTACCTCTTCAGGAATGTTGCTACTTTCAAGGGTTTTCCAGGCCTTAAATTTCAAGGAGTCAAATGCAAGTACTTCAAGGACACATTCAACTGATCAATAGTGACAGTAAAGATATTTATAATGTTGCAAAGATTTCTGTTTTAAATAACAGATATTCACATAGAAAACAGCTATTTTTAAATCATATTAGTATTTCACATTTTTTATGTTTTTTGATCAAATAAATGCAGCCTTGGTGAGAAGAAGAGACCCCAAAAAGCAAAGAAGAACAAAATTAGATCTTATCCGATACACATAGGTCTGTAGAATAAAACAGAATATAAATCCTATTTCCACACAAAGATAAGTGTTTGTGAGTTTCAGCTGATGTGCCAGAGCAGTGGCATGAATTTATGATGGGGTCATTCTCCACAGAGTAACCTGAGGTTAAGTGTCTTGATAACAGACACAGAGCTGATAATTCATAGGTCAGCCCTTGTGGGAATTGAACCAGCAACCTTCCAAATACCAGGTCTGAGCTCTGACCACAACGCCAAACCACACCAGACCACAAACCCTCCGGAAAACACGTCAGATTGATAAAAACAGCTCCTCTCAACACCTAAACAGCTGATCTCTCTCGAGCACAATGCTTGATAAAACAACCTGGAATTAAACCAAACACCAAACTACTGAACACTCCCAGATAAATGCTGCGCCTTATGTTGTTCCAAACCTTCCACTACGACTTACTTTCTTCAGAGAAACACAAAAGGAGTTGTTCTGCTTCAATCAATGACTACACAAAACAGTAAGAGTCTACAGCTCTTTGGAAAAGACAACTTTTGCACTTTTGAGAGTTTGGCTCTATAAATCACCATCTGTAACTCAGATATCCTGTTGCAGGAGAAATCAATAAACATGATGGTCAACTATTCCTTTAAGACTCAATATTTCTTCACCGCAGGTGTTTGTACCTAACGGTTAGACATGTGAATGTCTGCCTCTGGCACTGAAGCATTTTAGACTCCATTGCGTCATTGTGGTGACTGGCAACTCGCATCCAGACAAATTTCCGACAGCAGCTCTGTATGACACATAAATAATAGCCAAAAACGATGCTTTTCAAAAGTGCAACACAACAATAGCAGTGCTTGTTGAAAATAAAATGTGTTATTCTGCAAGCTCGTTGTTGAAAGAAATGCATGCATTTAGGAGAATATTGAAAGCTACTTGTAATATATGTGCATTTTATTGGTATGTGTATTCCTGGGAATCAAACCTATTGCATTTGTAAACTGTTAAAAGAATGATGGCAACGAAAGCAAAAGATTACGAAACTAAAAGTGCTTTTTATGCTCCAATAAAAGCATCATCATATCTGTGCATCAAAGGTACGCTCAGGTAAAGCAATGCAATCTCTGGATTTGACAAACCCGAACACACACCTCTGGTACTCAGTGTGTGTTAAAGGATCTGAACAGAACTACAATCGAGGTGTAATTAACTGGTGAGAGTGTCTGTGCTATCCGTGTTCTGTGGTGTGACTTGCCTTTTGGGAAAAGAACTATTTCAAGACTGAACCCCCTGCACGGTGAGAAAGCCACATCTGACATTTTACAGCGCACACCGCCGCTAGAACAGAGAGATGTGCTGTCATTTTTAGACAGATTTATGTCTGTCGGTATAAGAGAAAGTTTCTTGGTACAGCTGTTAGACTGAGAAAACATAACTCAAATAAACAAAAATATATTTGAGGGGCCTTCAAAAGACGAGCGAGACAGTCTTCAGAACATTAGAGAATGGAGAGATTACCAGCAATCTGTTAAAGACTGGACGAGATTGCTGAAGCCATAAAAATACACTTTTGTTTATGCTCGAAGCAGATGTTTCATACCAAATTGACATATGATAAAAAGCACAAATCACATTAAGTGGAAATTACCATGATAGAGTGGGGGAAAATACACAGCATATGCTCAAATAGGCCCCAAATGACATGAGGAAAGCCAAAAAGCAACAAATAACCTGCTATGTTTGCAAATGCATTGCTAAAGCTACGTTATGCATCAGTCTGACAATGAAACTGCAATGCAATTAATACAGATTTTAAGAAATCGTTCATAATATTCAAAGTATTATGCACAAATTTCTTGTTCAAAATACAATGCTTGGGATAAGGAATGCAAAACCTGGTCTGCTGTTTACTACAGTTTAAAATATCCCTCCATTCGCAATTGCATTGTATGTAATTCTGATGGTTCATTATTATTTTTAGTAAATATGCCGCATTTGAAGACACATGTTTAGGGATAACCAAAATAATCGAATCTAATCAAACCCAATCAAATTCCTGATTTCACAATGCATCATTTAGTGATGGATCATAACGGAATCATTGTCAGAGCATATATTTACACCCTTTTTAATCACTACACAAGAGTTCCTAACGAGCACTGAGTATTTATAGTGCAAGGATAGAGCTGATGAAGGTCCCAGAGCTGGTCCATCATGAGCAGGTGTCTTAACACTCACTCTAAAAATGGATGTTGATTGACATGCACATTAGAAACTGGGCTTTGATGGACGGATTCCAGAGATTATGCGCTAGGAAACAAGTCGAGGCCCATTGGGGTCCGAACTGCCTAAATCTTTCCTGTATATTCATTACAAGCATAAAGTTTGTCACAGTTTTCAGTCTTCTGCTGCCCTCTAGTGGTCTTTAGACCAGCAAATTCCTCACAAACTAGTTGGAAAACTAAAATTTTCTCGCTTAAATTAGCATTTGGTTAAAAATGTATAATATACATTAAACAACCAACACAGCATAAAAACTCGTGCTTGTATCGCCTATAAAAATAGTAGCCTACTGAAGCATAGGTTACAGTGATGGTAATATACCATGGTACATGAATAGGCCTATATGTAGCATAGTAGCTATTACTGTTCTGCGCTATTAACTATTAGCTATTAACATGACGTTTCAATGAATGCCCGGCCCATGTTCGAAACATGGTAATACTATGGTACTTATAAGTACTTAATAAGTACTTACATTATGATGTGAGGTTACTGTCCGCTTCATAATCTTGGAAAAATGGTTTATAAGGACCACACAGCGCGAGCATAGCCGTTATAACTTTTCCCGCTCATCAAGAATTTGAAATGATGCGGGGAAAACCTGTATGGAAGTGAAAGCTAAAGCTGACAGTCTATCAAAACGTAAGGATTAAATTAATAATATTAAAATAGATTGTCATATGCATCTGCCAATAGTTCTAATATTAATTATTATCTGCTAGTAATCCATCCTGAAGAAATGTTGATTCACGATTAGATGATCACGTGATCACATGTCTGCGGAGATTAAAAAGTTGATACCAGCGTGTTTTGCTATCACAGGTGTAATCTGAAAACAGCTAATTAACAGCTAATTAACTCGTTTTGGAATGACAGCGTTTGCTACGCTGTTTGAGTCAAATGAAAACTAAAAATCGGAAGATTTGCAGGTAAGATTTTATATTTGTGAAGATTTCGGATATCCTTGAACATGACTTTTATCAATGACCAGCATGAACCAGCAAAGGACCAGCTTAAACCAGCATCAAAACATACCTACCAGCATATGCTGGTTTTTTTTCACCAGGGATGTTAAAGAACATATGGAAAGTTAATTTTTCATTCTGTCCTGTACGTTTTTCAACGTTGTAGGTGAGGGACCTGTCATTCCTGATCAAATAACTATACAAATATACCAAAAGTTCACCAGAAAGCTTATTTTGGTTAGGGGCAATGATGTGAGCAGAAATCTCTAATGAAATTTGACAAAGGCGGTAAATTGCAATAAATTGATTTAATAGTGTAACTGTCCACAGGGACCATGCAAATGGGTACCTCATTAATATTTCAGAAGATTTGTGGAAAGTCACTCATCGGTATTATGAATAACCAGCAGGTGGCGCTTTAAACCAGTGTGTAATGGAATCGATAAAACAACCAGTCACTCAGTAGTGATGGATTTGACAAAATACACGTACACACACACTGTATGTAATGTCTGTAATGTTTATTAACATTTTGAAGGTGCTTCGTCATTTCATTGGAAAGTTAAAATAGACAAGCTGTTCAAGTACAAACAATATACAAAAGTTGGATTTTTATTTGATCGCATGGTAAAAATCCAAGTGTCTCTCCCACTCAACACAGACAGTCCTCGCTCATTCATACTGTATATGCAATATCAGAATTCTATTTTACAATCTTGTGATGAAAACAAATCTATTACAAATATACAACACAAATATGGTATCACTGTTCCATGAAAATACTTAATCTATCTTTATTAATCATAAGCATACATTCTTAACTCTCTAAACATGTGAGGGTTTGTGGGTTGTAATCGTAAATTAAATTAAATGTTAATTAAACTAAATCCCATCAAATGTAATAAATGATATAATTGAAGTCTATTCCAGTTATTTTTAAAATGAGCAAAACATTCAGACTATAAAGGTTTTTTGATCGTAAAACTTGTAAAAATTGTGCAAACCATTATATCAGACCTGAGCACATCATTCTGTGAAACAGAGCAGCACTTATATGGCTTGTACTGCGTACAATGTAAAATTAAAATGCATTTCTCTTATCTCTGAACATGAAAAAGAAATGCTTTTAAAATAATTTCATTAAAATCTCTAAAAAATATTGTGCTTGATTCCTTCTCTGGACACAAAACTAAACAAAAAATGTAATCATTTTTAAAACATTTTTTAAGTGTGTTATTACTTACACCTGCAAATGTAAAGAATAAAAATTTTAAAGGATGCCATGGTTTGTCATTTGGAAAGTCGTTTACAGGATTCATCTGGGGAAAAAAAGAAAGACAAAAATAATATTTAAAATGACAGTGAAAAACATTGTTTTATCAAAATAATTTTATGATTTAATATTTTATTAACATTTTTTTTTATTTAATTACTTTTTTTGTAACTGTAGCAGGATTGTGCCTGATTCAGATAGATGGATACATTTTTTTCAAATCTGAATTTTGCACAACCCTAAACTGCAGGTAAAATACATTTACATAACAGCACATAATACAATTGCTATTTTAAAGGAAGTTCACCCAAAAGGTGCTGAAAATTGCACTGGAGGAAGCGTTATTATGGATTATGTCTTCGTATTTTAGCCAGAAGCATTGTCTTAATGATTGATTTGTTTCAGCTTTGTTTTCTTAAGATGTTAACTGATGGACTGGAGTGGTGTGGATTATTGTGATGTTTTTATCAACTGTTTGGAATGTCATTCTGACGGCACCCATTCACTGCACAGGATCCGTCAGTGAACAAGTGATCTACAAATCTGATGAAGAAACAAATTACATCTGGGATGATGAGTAAATTTTCAGCTAATTTTCATTTTTGGGTGAACTATTCCTTTAATAGCAGTGCAAGCAAAAACACTGATAATGTCAAAAAAGAAAAAAGTTTATATTTACACTGTAAAGCACACATGCATAGACAAGCATGTGTATTCTACAAAGCTCTAATGCTACTGTTTACATGCAACATCTACATCCACATGTAATGATTTAGCAGAATTTAAGATGCATTTTAAAAATACATCAGTGTTATTTCTTCATCCAGGGGAGTCAAGCCTTATTTAACTAGTGCACTTTTAGTGTCAGTGCAGTTTATGCTTTATGCACTTCCTGTTTGACTTGATCAGAAATTAAAAGTTGTTAACATAATTTGAAATGTTGCTTCATTTATTTTTGTCACAGAATTACCCAAGAAGTTTATTCACAAAGTGTTAATAAAAGAATACAGGGTTTGTTAATTCCACCGTTGGTTTTTTTATATTTTGATTATGTAATTTGAAGCCACTGACCCACTTTTAGGAATCGAACCCTTCCTGCGCTCTCATTCATGCCACTGCGGGACACAAACGCTGCACTCTCCTCTTCCTCATCTTCCTCCTGTCCCTCTGCCTCCTGCTCCCCCCTACGCCACCCCTCTTCCCTCCCGCCGTCCTCCGGCCCCGGATGAGGAGAGTAAGGGAGGGATGCTAGGGCACTGTCTTCTGAAGGGTACTCACAAACTCTCTCCAGCTGGGCGTCATCGAAACACACCTTCACCTGACCAGAGAAAAGAGAAAGAGTGACAAAACAGTCAGTAATGTCACATTACTACTAAAAACCTTAGTTACTCATTTTTCCAAACAATTAAAGTCAGTGGTGACTGAAACTTTTATTTTGCCTAACAAGATCTTTTGTTTTCCACAGAAGAAAGTCTGTAATATGAGTTCAGAAGAGGGTGAGTAAATTAGTTTGGCTAAACTAATGTATAAATGCATACACTTGCATACAAAATAGTTTTCTGAAGTTGTAAATGAAACAAAGATGATTGCAGGGTTCATACAAGGAACTTAAAGTACTTGAATTTGACTTTTTGAAATGTAAGGCCTGGAAAATCCTTGAAAATAGCAATATTCCTGCTTGAATTATTTAAGACGATGTATCTATGATGTATCTATAAAAAAAGTGTTTAATTTTGTCATTAAGCACATCTTTTCATGCAAAATTCATGCCATTCAAAAAACAACATTCCTTTTTCGCTTATTTCAGTAAATGTCAGAAAACAATCGAGTTAAGCAACTAGCAGTACTGACAGTGTTGTGTAAACATGCTGAAAAGATACGAAAAGAGAAACGAATGAACCAAATCAATCGAGTCATTTATGCTGGAACCGCTCCGATTGATTCAAATTCGTGACTTTGAAGATTCATTTCAAGCGATTCACTAGCAAAAACCAGATCAAATTAAAAGAACCATTAATTTTAGAATTTCAACATCGCTTGAAACTATTTTAAAAAGCACGTAGTGATGGGTGAAACGGAGTTTTTCGAAACTCTGAATCAATTAAAACATTGCGTCGCAAAATGATTCACTGTTTCGAATTTCTCCAATCGGATCGCGTATCGCGAATCATTTGTTTCAGATCGGGACTTCAAATCGCGTATCGCGATCCATTTGTTTTAGATCGGAACGGGTTGAATCATTTCGTGAATTGAATGATTCAAATCAAATGATTCGCGATAGGCAAAGTTCCAATGTAAGAAATGATTCGCGATCCGAGTCCTGATCTAAAATGATGTTTCGCGAATCATTATTCAGATCGGGACTTCAAAGCGCAAATCGCGAATCTTCGGAGCGGTTCACGAATTTGTTGCTTTAGATCGGAACTTCTCGGAACGCGGATCGCGAATCATTTGATTTGGATCGGGGCTTCAAATCGTGGATTGCGCATCATTTGATACGGGTCGGGACTTTACTGCGGGTTCGGGAATCATTTGTTTTATATCAGGATTTCGGAGCGATTTCACGAATATTTTTTTCTGATTTTTTGTTCTCTTAAACTGTAGAAAGCATAAAACCATTAAGGCAGTACAGTTATAAAAACAAAACAAGGGGAAAGAAAAGATGTACACAAATACAAATCACTTAAGAAAATTAACCGTGGTTTTACTATAGTAAAAGTGTAGTATACTTTGTAAAATATACTTTGTATATTTTTCTGTTTCTCTCTTGCGCTTTTTTTTTTTTTTTTTTGAGTGAGATCTCTGATTAAAGTCCTGTGTCCATGAACCCTGTGATTGGAAATAAGAAAATGCTATTTCAGTTTTTCGACATCACATTTTCAAGTTTAATTAAATGCATTTTACCTGCCATTTCTCTGTGATTCTTTGCAATTTTCTAAGTGATCTAAAATAAATCCTACACCACCTTTTTCCAGTGTACAATAAGCAATTTTAAATAAATTATTCTAAAAACGTAATTAATTTCTAGCTACAAATTACATCTTCAGCAGTGTAATTAGATTGCTGTACTAATTACTCTCTTTGAAAAAATATTGCGTTGCTTATTACTTTCTAAAACCTGTATCAACCTCAGTCAGTTGAACAATATGAATATGAAATTGCTCTTTTAACTCTTTCAAATAAAAATAAAATTGCATAAAGTACCTTTGAACAGACCAAAATATTGAAATATTTATTTTCGATTTTGATGTTAAGTCCACTTTTGTTCTATAGTTTAGAGTATTTATTTCAATTATATCAGAAGTAACTGCAATTAAAATACAGAAAAATTAAGAGTAATCCCTTACTTTTTTTTTTTTTTTTTAAGGGAAAATAATTACAGTAATTATTATACAGAAATTATTATACACCCAGCACTGACAATAAGGTATTAGTTCATTGCTGATTTTGACTGGTGTATTCCATGAGAGTTTCTTAAAGCTGCAGTATTTTTATTTTTTAAATTTACAAAATGTATTTAAAAATCGAGTACATCATGAATCCATTTTCCAAACCATGTTTTGGGCTTACCCTAAATCACTACAGTACACCTACAATAGGTTTTTATATTCTGACTATTTTAGACTGGTTCTGGTAGGAATCACTGAAATGTTAGCGCAGGACAGACATCCATGTTAAGAAAGCTCTTAAATCGGAGCAGGAAGTCTTGCATGGCAAAAAACTTCGTACTTCGTTTTTTTTAAAATATTGACATTTTCTTAGGTCAAGATACATTGACTGAATATGCAAAATTAAGAGATGTTAATTTAAGATAAATTAAGAGAAA
This sequence comes from Labeo rohita, assembly GCF_022985175.1. Classification (NCBI taxonomy): domain Eukaryota; kingdom Metazoa; phylum Chordata; class Actinopteri; order Cypriniformes; family Cyprinidae; genus Labeo; species Labeo rohita. Next base: position 34,724,408 of record NC_066887.1, read on the forward strand.
TTTATCAAAATGGAGTTGATCTGTGTAAAAGGTATGGCTATATGAGCCATAAAAACCTGATAGATCGGATATGATAGAAAACATAAACACACATGCAGCTTTTTTTATTATTTTGTTTAAAAGTTAAATGAAACTGTTCCATTTTAAAATATTAGATTTTTCTGACTTATTTCATCATATGTTACAGAGTTAATGCTGATGGTTTATAGCAATCAGACCAGTGAACTTTCAATCATGCTGTAAGATAAAAACAGGAATGACAGCGGACATGACACGGAGAGAAAAGCAGCAGCATAATGGCTTAAGGTTCAAATGAGGAAAGTGTAGAATTACCCCCCTCTGACAGATTAAGAGCTGGTGAAGACACTGACGTCAATCGTTCTGCAGGGGGCATGCGCTAAAACAGCCACACTACCATACTACTATTACTATTTCTGTTGTATGCAGCATGGGAACAGTACAAGAAAACCTTCAACAAAAGGTTTAGTACACAGCCAGAGCAGCGCATGGAATACTGATCCTCAAAGTCAACCTAATCATCAGGCCAAATGAACCCAGTCACAGAACATAAAGACAGGCAACAAGTGTGAACCGTATGAAGAATGAAGGTTAGATGTGGTCAGAGTGTAAACCAGGGTAATGGCTCTTGGAGCAAGCACACTTTCACACAAATGCTGTTAAATGTAATGCGTGAACACGTGATATTGCCGGTCATACAGTATGAACTGAAGTGATCATAAACCAATAACACTAGGTTGCATTTGGTTTTATGCATTCTCTTCGGTCTGTGCTACAGGAAGTGACACAGCTCTAAGAAGGAAGTAGCCAAACAGTTGTCACAAGACTGCTGTGAAAACCCCAAAATGTTGCAGCTATATAAAATGCACACTTGAATATATATATATATATATATATATATATATATATCATTTTTTTATTTATTATTTATTTTTTTAAATATATATATCATTTTTCATGCTATGCCCTGCTTTTAATATGTTTTTGTCAATGTAATTGGAAAATTGATTACCCTACAATTTAAAAAAATTGGAATAATATTTGACTTTTTGTCATATTTACTTGTAGCCCCCCCGAGGTTTTACATATATTTCCCTTAGAAATCCCAGTTTAGGAAGAAACCGCTTGCCAGATAAAATACTGTAGGCCAGTGTAGGCTACTTATGCAATGTATATTATGCAGTCACAGCTTCACATTTGTCAGCATTTTACAATTTTACGTCAAGTAAAGTCTTATCTGAAATGCGTTTTTGAAACTGGAGCTGTTTTATTATCAAAAATGCTTGTGGTGTTCTGTCTCAAGAGTCTGATTTCATTGTCGTCTTCTCTTTGTGTACATTTGACTCCAGTTCCTGGCAGAAGTTGGTGTATGTGGTTACACTGATCGCCACAATGCAAACATACTGCTCTATTAACTCCCTGTGAAAACCCAGCTAAATTAAAAGGTCATTCTGCCGTTCCTAGGAGAGCTCTGCCAAATTCTCTCGTTCCCTCTTTCTGCTCTGTCGAGTTCCTTTGTGTTTGCTGTGTCCCACTTATGACAATAAGCTGTGTTTGATGAGAACAAGCCCTGCCATTAAACCTCATATCAGAAGACAGGAGCAAATATCTCTTTGAACTCTGCTGATAGTTGAGATATAGGGGTTTCCAGAAGTGAAAGTTTCCAGCATTGTGCGTGCTAGTGTTTTCTGCAGCTCAAGTGAGGAACTACAAAGGCATTGTGAGGAAGCCAAGCATTCAGTAGTATATCATTTGTATCAGCCTCACTAACATATTCTGCAATCAGATGCCATCATAAATGGCTTGTGGTCACATCATGTACTGTTATTCCCCCTGCTGTGACCCAAGAATAAAAATAAGACATGAATATGTAATAATGTACAGTTCAGTGAGTCCGATGTCCATTTAATAAACCCTGTGGTTGATGCACTGAAGGATTCATTGGATTGGTCGTTTCAGAGTTTGTCCTTCGTAAGAATCAGGCTGCATTGGTCATGCTTGTATAGTATTAGAACAGTGGTTCTCATCTCCAGTCCTCGGGGCCCACTGCTCTGCACATGTTTTTTTGAATCTGACACACTTACTTCAGTTCATGGATCTTTCTCCTAACGAGCTGATGATCTGAATCAGGTGCGTTAAATGAATGAGACATGCAAAATGTGCAGAGCGGTGGGCCCAGAGGACTGGAGTTGAGAACCACTGGATGGACAATGCAATAAAATAACACACAGTTAGAGGTTTATTCAAAATGGTCTAATTAATATTCCTCTACATAATTCTCTGCCCTAGGTCATTCTAGACAAATGTCTAGGTCAGACAGGACGGTGTCAGGGTGAAAGGTACTGAAGAAGGCATGAGTGCTAGATTAACCCCAATCTATTCATAGCCACTCACTCTACTTTAAAGCCAGTATTTTAGTGTAATGTTTTTTTTTTTTTTTTTGTTGCAAGCCAATCATTTTGAACGTATGAGTAATCATTTATTTTTGACTTGGTTTAACTTCTCCTGAATGATACAGAATGAATCTGACATTTCCCAAAGTTTCTTAATGCTGCGTTTAAATGTTTTAACTCTCAAAGGGACTATCTTCACCTGTGGACTGTGATGGCGTGAGAGATAAGCCTAATCCAGGTTTAACTCTGAGCAACTGCTTTGGCCACAATCAAAGACGACAGAGATATTCTGGCTTGACTATTGAGAGATCACACTTTGGGAATCTTCTCAAGTGCAATTGTTTCTTCTCTGAAATTAGAAATCTTACTGAAACACAACCATGCATCTAAACTTTGCATTATGTTAGTATGCATAGCCCTTATATTATCAGCACAGCAGCCCACCGTATAGCTCATCATATAGTCATGCAAAAACACAAAAACCCACTCACCGCTTTCTGTGTCCCTCTGCTTTTTGCCAAGCATGACCGTTCGAGGTTCTGGTACCCTCCGATCACCTCTATCTCTTCTGCTGTGGGATACCTCTTCTTCCCTGCCTCCTTGGTGCTGCTGGGAGCAGGCGTGGATATCTGGCCCTGGGGGCTGCTTTGGGTGCTGCGGGGGTCCCTGTTGGGATGCCACCAGTCGAGGCCGCCCCAGCAGGTCTTCTGGGGGTGATTGTGATGGTAGTTCCTCTCTTACCTGGTCCACCTGAGGCGCTCCTAATGGAAAAGAGAGGCGGGGATGGAGATGAAGAGGGGGATGCGGTACAGGGAGAGGATGATGATGGAGAGATTTGTTCTGGATTTTCTGCAAGTTTTCTGTTGATTCGGTGTTCCGGGCATTGATCGTGAATGACCTGCCCTGCTGTGGTTTAAGGGGTTGTCTTTGGAGTTGTGAAAATTTGGGACTTGTAGGAGTTTGAGATGTCTGTGTTTCTCTTAGTATGTCTGGTTTCTTCTGGCCTTCAGCTGTCTTAGTCTCTGGTTCTACAAGGTGGCAACTCTCCACGGTGGGCTGTGCCTTTTTGTCATTGTGGGAACCACATCCTGCTTCCTGTTGCCTCAGCTGTAGCCGTTCCACCTGCCGCTGTACCATCTGAACACCTGTCGACTCCATTGTCTCTGTTTTGTCACCATCCCTCCCTTGACTCCACAGCTTGGCAGTTTCTGGCAGGATGTCCGGTGATGGTGCTTGTCTGATGGGGTTGTATTTACCCTGAGGTCCACTGCGTGGTGGCATATCAGCTTTCCTTTCACTGATACATACTGCAGTCCTGGACCCCACCGTCTTGAGGTTATAGATCCGGCTCATGTCGTCCAATGAGTCCAAAAGTGGTGGGGAGGGAGAAAGAGAGGGAGGAAGGTACTCTTCCTCTCTTTCGTCTTCTCTTTCGTCTACGTCCTGTGTTCTCCAAGGGATACACGTCCCACGCTCCTCTACATGGCGTTGTGTATCTCTGTCTGCTTCTCTGGGGCAGATATTGCACTCTGATACGTCTCGGGAGATCTCCCCAACTTCTCTTTCTGTCGAAGCTGAATGCAAAAGTGACAGAGAAACAGGAACAGGAAGTTGAGGGCTTGACTTTGCCATGTTAACGTCCTGTGTGACGTCAAACAGTCTGAGAGTCTGTAATGTGGTTTCTTCCTGTTCTCTCGCAGTTCCTTCTGCTTCTCTGCTGTCCTCTTCTTTGTTGTCCTCCCTACTTTTTTCTTGCTGACGAATTCTCTCTCTCAGAGACTCCACTCGGGTCAGAGGTCGCCCAGCCTTCCAGCTCCCTCTCCTCTCCACATGTCCTCCATCTTGTTTATCCCCAGCAGGGAGACTTGCCCTCCTTCCATCTGCTGATATATCGACTCCATAAAATACAGTTCTGGGGATGTTGATTCCCTCTTGGGTGCAGAGTTTGCTCTGCCCCAGTGTAACAGTTTGTTGTGGGGTTGTGGGGTAAAATGCATTTCCTCAGTGGTTTGCTTTGGAAAGCTTTGATGCGCTTTTTGATTCTGCTTACTCATTTCACCAGATATCCTTTCTGTGTCTCCATGTGAAAACGTATATCCTGCCCTCTTGAGTTCTCTGTCTGTAAGAACAACTTGGCCAGAGGGTTGCCTTTGTCCAGCATAGGCCGTAGTTGAGCAATTGGGGTCCGCAGAGGTAGTGTCGACACATTGGCATCGAATGTCTGCAGGGAAATCTATGGTACTGTCATCCGAGGGTGGTATATATATGCCAAGGGATTGTTTTGAAACTCCAACAGTGACCTCCTCTTGATTCAGTCTCCTTTCAGATTCCGTTTTGGGCTCAGTTTGGAATTCTATGGGTCTCTGTCTCACCATTGTCTCTGTCTCCTCTCGCCACTTATCCATCTTCATCTCTCTATCATTCTCCTCTCTCACGTTCTTAATTTCTCTTTCTGAGCTGCTCTCTCTCCCGTCTTGTTTGATAGGAACTCGTCGCGCAAATGTGACCCCCTCAGGGACTTTGACAGAGGCCACAGTGAAGCCTTCTCCTCCATCTACACTTGATGTCCATTCTTCTGTCTTTCCACGAATGGAGTCTTTTTTATTTTCAACCTTTCTTTCTTTTTGTCTCTTTTCATGCATCACCCCATCATGTTTGGGTCGACCCCATCGCCTGGTGGCTTTTGGTTCGCTTCCTGATTGATCGGTGACCTTTGTTTTGACCCTGCGGTCAGAGTATGACCTCTCCACCACCTTAAAATCAGCCCTTTCCTCACGATCTTTGTTCTCCTGTTGGCAAACCACGCGGTCCGAGAAGCTGAAGGAGCGTTTGGGAACACCCCTGAATGTCGGACTCATGTCCATCTCCTCCATACTTTGGTCCTCCTGAACGAACAGGTCTCCCGTGCTGTATCTGGCCCGGTTCTTGCCAGGTTGATTGAAGCACTCAATGCTCTTGGAGCGCATTGGAGGTTTTTGGTGTTCACCAAACTTACTAAGCAGCTGACTTACCCGGCCACTACATTCTGAAACCCCCCTGTCCTTGTGGTTCCGGATTCTCTCGGCTCTTTTCACTCGCGTGGAGGACCACATCCCCTCTTTCTCTAAACGCTCGATACCTCTCTCTAGGATCCCTGCAGTCTCCGTTTCCCTTTTCCTGTCTGTCACGGGAGGTTTGATGATTAATACTTCTGAAGCCCTAATTTCCGTCACGCTTCCTCCGCCCGCTAGAAACTCCCTCAAATCCATCCTCATCCTCTTCTGTTCCTCCTCAATCTCCTTTTCTCTCTTATCCAGTTTTTCCTTAGCATTCTTGTCTTTCTCAATAATGATTATGTTGTTTGCCTGAATTGTGCGAAGACCTACGACCGGAGAAAATCGGGATGTGCTACTGTCCACCTCTCTGTTTTCTCTCCCAGTGCTCCTGTCTCGCTCTCTTCCTTCACTTTTGCTTCCCATCTTCTCAACCCACATTTCTGTATCTCGTCCTCTCCAAATCTCCCTCTCAGTTTCTCTATTTCTCTCTCTCCCTCTATTATTGGTAGCTTTTTTATATTCATTCTCTCCATCTCTAATCACCTCCTTTTCTCTGTTATCTCTCCTAAAGCTATTCTCGGAACGGATGAAGGGGTTCTGTTGGATAGGGCTGATAGTTTCTTTGGATATCTGTTTTTGCACTTTATACCCAGTCTGATCTGTCTGGAGGTGATGTGTGAATTTACTGTCTGTCTGCTCTGTGACAATGTCCTCAGTGATGCCCAGGATATCTGGAGTATGCTGTCCTCCATCTCTTTCTTTCTCCCTCTCTCTTTCCTCATCTTGCTTTGCCCTCCTTCTCTGGATGATCCCTCGCTTCCAAGCTGGCATGCTGGCCAGCCGGTCCTCTTCCTCCCTCTCTCGTCTCTCTCTCTCCTCCTCCTCTCTGCGCTTTCGCTCCAGTAGCAGCTGCTTCCATTCCGGTAGAGCAGATAGAGACATAATCATGCAGGACTCTGTGCTGTTTTACTGATCAGAACTTTTGCAGAAATGCAATTTTATCCAAGGACATCCAGGAATCCTAACAAAACAAAAAAATTGATGAACACATTAATCTTTTATTACGTGGTAAACATGCAGTTAACAGTGCAAAACTACTGTCAGAATAAATACACTGTTAGACGTAAATGTAAAACAGATATGTACACTTTGTCAGAATAAACAGTCAGCAATATTCCCTGAAACCAAGTCTTCCAGGAGTACAAATAGGTATTCAACTTTTTTTATTCAAGCATCAAGATTTAAAATGCATGTGAATGGAAAAGAGATGGTGTATATTTATAGTACACAGATTTTGCAACTTTAATCAACTTAATGTTGTTGCACATTTTTGAATAGTCATGTCATGTCATGTCAAATTGATGTCAAATTAATTTTAAAAACATGTATTTACATGCAGTTTCTCATTCATAAGGGTCTTTTTTTTTTTTTTGAGATTTCAAAATAATGAATAAATAAGCTTTCCATTGCTGTATGGTTTGGTAGGGCAATATATTTTTAAGTTATATTTTGGGGATTTTTATTAATTTATTATTCAGACAGGGCATTGGAAAGATGACAGGAAAGAGAGAGGGTAGCAGGATCGGCATAGGATGTTAAGACGGGAATCGAACTTGGGTCGCCGTGAGCATAGCTGCGCTAAATATGTTAGCGCACTACCCACAAGGCCATCAGCGAGAACTTGTTAGGACAGTATTTGACCGAGATACAGCTATTTTAAAAATCCACCTTTTAAAGTTGTCCAAATGAAGTTCTGAGCAAAGCTTATTACTAATAAAAAATTGCGTTTTGATATTTACGGTAGGAAATGTACAAAATATCTGCATGAAACATGATCTTCACTTAATATCCAAATGATTTTTAGCATAAAACAAAAAATAAGTTTGACCCAACAGTGTATTTTTATTTAAAATATAAATGCTACTTTTGCTACATCTGCATGTTTTTTTAATAACATTTGCAATCCATGCAAGAATTAGAAAATGGTAAAATAGTTTTAAATTAATTGTAGCATGTTACACTGCTGTATTTTTTTCTTTCTTTCTTTCTTTTTTCTTTTTGGTCATGTCAGCTACCTGAGGTGATTTGTTGGATGAAAACAATTTGTTAGTAATTCTGTTCATGCGCCATAACTGAGATGCTCAAAGTTAACATATATTTTTGACATATTGATCCATTTAAAATACAATACTTAATATATATAATGTTTTAAAATAATTTTTTACAAACCTTACTGCTTCAGATTTTGTGGGATGACCTAATTCCTGATTCAGTGGGATATAATTTTTCTCCTTTCCATGCGCTCGACGTTCATCTTTCTCCAAAAAGACGCGTCAAAAGTCCAGATAATTCCTTTAATCTTCGCAAAAGCGAAGCAGCAATCTTTCTAACTTCTAACATGTAAGAAGACTGCAGTTAATACATATTTCTGTGATTCCGTGAACTGTATGTCGGTCCCGTGAATCGGAGCGGCTGTGTAGTAAATATTACTGGCTTTAGAGGCGCAGGACTGTAATCCCATAATTACATTAAACTCCAGCAGGAGAATCACAGGCGCACACAACATATTGCCTAAGAAAAGACAACTAAGACTGCCGTCTGCTGCCCTCCATCTCCTCCTCCTCTGTGTCGCTCCTGCCCGGACACCGGAGCCGTTAACGGGAGAGTTACGCGAGGTGACAGACACATGGGAATTAAACGTCAGCTCTTAGATAACGCACCCGCTCACAGTTACCATCCAAACACACATGCATTGATCACTTTATTACACATTCTATAAATATCACATGTAGTTTAATGGTATTAACTAGACGTTGAAACAATAGGCCAAGAAATGGTGAGCAGTTACTGCAAAATGCACTTTCCACTTTTACTGTATGCATAAAATTATACCTAATTAAACTCGTAATGAACTGATTCCTGACATATACTTTTAATTTCAAATTAAGACAAAAATACATCATTTGTTGCAGCATTTTATTTCTTCAGCATTATTCAGCAAAGTGGTGTGATAAATACACATCATGATATAGAAAAATATCAAGCCAATAAACAAAATTAAAGAGTTTAAGATTGGTTTTCAGCTTTAAAAACAGTGCATTTTTTTCCATGTACTTTTACAAAAGTAATTTCAAGTTTATTGACCATATAAAAATACATTCTGTACCAAACTATGAGGTCATTATCTGTAAACACTTCAAGCACTAAACATTTTTATAAAATAAAAGGCATGTTTTGCAGTAGTATGACACTTAATTGAAAAGGAGGTCTGTATGTAACACAATATTATCCCATCACCTGCTGACTTCTTGGTATTGTTATGCTAAAATATTTGCAAAAATAAAAGCATTATAATAAAATGTGCAGTAGGATGCAAAACAGCTGTCTTCATAATAGCAAAAACTAAAGAAAATCATCCAATCTGTCATTTTCTCCACCTAACTTGTCTTGATGACGGCATGTAAGCAAATGTAGCGTGTATGCGTGTTTTGTGTTTCTTTAATCTGATTTAATCTGATGACCTTTGACCTGGAGCCAAAATACATCAGCTCCTCTTCCAATGACTAAAAATAGAATAGAACTAATTAATTTGTAAAAAAAAAAAAAAAAAAAAAAAAAAAAAAAAAAGAAAAGGAAAAAGGATGAGGACAAAATACTGCCAGATAGATTTTGAAATAGCATACTGTCATACTGCTTAAAAATGCACAATAACCTTATTAATTTCCGAGATGATGCCTGGACAACACTTGCTGAATTAAACATTAGTGATTGGCACTTTGAAATCACTGCTGTAAGAAGCTTTGAAACTTTTATGAATCATTTGATTTGAACCAGTGCATATCAAATGGCTAAAGTCACCTGATTTAAGTAAACAAGACTTTGTTACATCATAACTCTTTTAAAACATTTTAAAATGTCAGTGGTTTCACATATTTCAGTGGTTTTTACCTGATTTTTTATCAGTTTTACCATTACTATTTTTAATAACCCATTTATATATTAAAATGGAAGAGTTGTAGATAATTGTTTCTTATTGGGTTGATTAACCAAGCTCTCTAATAAAATAAACAAAACCCGCCATACAAATGAATAAAATGGCACATATTACACAAACACTTCATATTTAATGGTGTTTGATTGTGTTAATTCATTGTTAATTGTAAAAGGCATTTTATGCATATTTAGTCTGAGTTCTGGTTGCATTTATGTGTGTTTGAAAAAAACATCATTTTGCAAAGCAACTGGTTCAACTGATTCAAAGTTTTGAAAAGCTTCATTTCACTATTAAAAATGCATAAGAACTTACGTGAAATCAAATGCAGCATTGCACTGAAATGCAATATGCTGCATTTTATCACATTTTGCATTTTAAATGTGTACTGATGCATGCAAATAATATTTCATGTAGCTTTAAAAAAACATTTTGGAAAGTTTATAGTGTATATCATGCAGTATTTTAGTATTTCATTCCAAACATAGCTTTGATTGTAATGCTGCCTTTAAGTCACATCAACATGATTATCTTTAAGAGATATGAACACCAACAAAACTGACTTTAATAAGATGTTTAAATTGTTAAAGTCAACAGTACAAATTAGTATGTGTGCATTTATGTACTGTTGAAGAACAACAATATTGTCCGTTCATGAGGCAAGAGGCTTGTGCAACAAAACTACATTTCCCATCATTCTCTGCAGCAGCACAAGAATGATTAAATGCACAGATAAAGCATCAGTTAAACACTCAATTTGCCTCATTTGTTGCTCATTAGGTTGCATTAGTGGACTTTGTTAGGAAGACAAAAAGAAATTTGAAAATGCCCAAAAAATGACTTGAAGGCAGCATTACACTCTTATTTTACCATGAGCATCATTTAGTCTTGCTTATGCATGTTGTTGTTGCTCTGATCGTTGTCCTCTAGTGGTGAAGAGAAGAGCTGCAGTTTGTTACGGAGCTGCCGGCGCAGGTAAGCGCAGTCCTGGTTGTCCAGCGAGTGAGCGAGGATCAGGTAAACGGACAGGTACACGGCCAGCAGGAGCCGGTCCAGCGGGAACGTGGGGAGAACCCAGAGCACCGTGAGCAGCTCCACACAGACGGGATGCCTGAGGTGAGAGTAAAGCCGCTGCGCACGTTCAGACTTGAGCAGGAGAGGGTCGCCCAGACCCAAACACTCATAATACACCTGAGAAACACAGGAGAGAGATGATTTAAAATGTGCAATATGAAATAATACACTGAAGAATGTGCAATGACTTGTGTCAGAGGATCAGATGGAAGTGTTTATTGAACCTTATTGAAAAAAAAATTAAGGAGCTTTTTGATGTTGTAAATGTACCTGTTTGATGCCCAGCAGTTCGGGATAGTCAAAGATGAGCAGGATACTGCAGATTATGGCCCAACACAGGAAATGTAAGATAAAACAGATGAGTGGGAACCAGATGTCCCAGGGTGCATTGCGCACTGACCACAGGCAGGGGGCGCTGGTGACCGGATGCCAATAGTGCATCAATATCTACACACGACAAGATTATAGTAAGAGCAGAATTTATGTCACATTTCACTGTTAGAGTTTGTTAAATTAATTGCCAAGGTATTTATTTACAGGTTACTGAGACATTACAAGTTTTGTGTATTAAAAAAAGGTTTACAAGGGAGTGCAATAGAGAATCTGTGGAAAAGTTTAGAGAAAAAGCATTAAGTAGTAGTAGTATTTTTTTATTTAATGCCATGTCAACATCTAAGGCTATTTTCATGGCAAAAACAATTCAAAAATCCAAGTTTTTTTTTACATTAACATATGATAAATATTCTAAAACTTTTTTTGGCAAAATTATACTAAATAACACTTCAAGTGTGTTCATAAAAGAGTTTTCTACATTAAAAGCAGGACAGTCAAATAAAATGTGTTTGACAGAAAGGGGAATCTTGCAAAACATGCATTAAGTAGGAAACACTGATTTAAATAAAATTTCTAATTTCAAACATTGTAAACATTTTGATTTAAAAATAATATATATAACGTTTACATAAAATAATAAACAATTGATTAATTAATTAAAATAATTAATCCTATTTAAAATGAAAATATATATTTGATTAAAATAAAATAATTAAAATTACATTTTATTTATAAAATAAATTTGATTAAATGAATAAAATATTTGAATAAATAAATAAAATCTAAATGTACAGTACAATAGTAAGTAAAAAATAATGTAACCTAATCGAAACTAAATTTTTTCCAAATAATATTTTACACACAATGAGGTCTTTATATTTAAAAATATATAGCATATTCATGGCATCTACAAGATTGAAAATACTAACAAAATAAACAAACAAAAAAAGCAAAATAGCTCCATTTATTTCTGATATTATAACTGGACATCACTTGCAGAATTAAATGTGACCCTGGACCACAAAAACAGTCATAAGGGTCAATTTTGTACATCATCTGAATGCTGAATAAATAAGCTTTCAATGTATGAATGGTTTGTTATGATAGGACAATACAACTAGATAGAACTATTTGAAAATCTGAGGGTGCAAAAAAATCTAAATATTGTGAAAATCGCCTTTAAAGTTTTCCAAATGAAATTCTTAGCAATGCATATTACTAATCAAAAGTTAAGTTTTTATATATTTACGGTAGTAAATTTACAAAGTATCTTTATGGAACATAATCTTTACTTAATATCCGAATGACTTTTGGCATAAAAGAGAAATCTATAATTTTAACCCGTATGTTTTCAATATGTTGTTGGCTATTGCTACAAATATACCCGTGTGTACTGCAAATATGCAGTATAATGCAGTCACGTGACGACAATGCAGCGTACTAATTTCAGAAGCGTTATTGTTACATACTGTTTCACATGCTATTTTTAATAAAATCAAGCAGTGTGTGCAATATATAGTTCAATAACAGCCAGAAGTACCTGCAGTGCTGCAGCGGTGGTGAAGCAGTACACAGTTCTGGTTAAAACCCCAAACACATTCTGACAGACTTGTTTAACTGGAGTCCAGGCCAGCAGGCTATGCTGGAGACTGAAGAGGACCAGAAGGAAAACATCCACAGCTACTGCCTTCAGAACAACCCCGTCCCGCAAAGCCACAGACCAGGGCACAGAGTCTGAGAAAATACAGACAGAAAACACTATAAAAACTTTCCGCCCAACGTGGGGCTCGAACCCACGACCCTGAGATTAAGAGTCTCATGCTCTACCGACTGAGCTAGCCGGGCTGTACGCAAGGGCATTCCATAATGACGATATGACGTACATGCGTGCGTGTACTTCCTATACTCAGTTTAAATTTATACAAACCAATTCAAACTTCAAAACTTGTTTAAATGCACAACAAAGTATTAATAAACACATCTATCGGTAAATTACATTTAAAATCAACCTTTTATAAAAGTCAGATCAAACGCCCGAAAGCTACAAACTAAAAACAGCCTTAAAACTTACTGCAAAGCGACTTCACAGAGTCAATTCAAAATAAAAACAATGCATTAATATATTTATGTGCACATGGGTTCAAAAACAGCATGCAAATATTTACGTATAGCTTGCATTATTATTAAACTTTTAAAAGTTTCGGCATTGTTTGAAGCGCGCTCCCTTACCTCGACACAGAGGCGCGGCCCCGCTCAGGTTATGATAGATGGCACGAAACGACACGAAGCGAACGAAGTCTGCACCGGTCACAAACACGAAAACGAAGGTAATTAGAGCTGAAACGCAAAGAAAACAGTCGCGAAAAGTCACGGACGCCATGATAATATTTATGTTTCCAACGGATAGCACGAAACTACTTGAACTTCCGGGAGGAGCGGCTGCAGTAACGCGTCGTGACCACCAGTCGGCGGAAATGCTCACATTTTCAAATTTGTGTTCTAAGAATTAACCCGTTTAATCCTAATTTTTCGCCAGACAATGAAAATACCTAAATCTATTAGTAACCCTTTGGTTTGTTTTTTGGAGGTGTGTGAAAAAGTCTTAGCCCAGCTATTTTCACTCTTTGATCACAGTCTAGGGTTACTATTATTCATTAAAAAAACCTTATACAACACTGACAAGAAATACTGACATAAAATCAACGTATTTAAAAATTGTTACTTTATTGTAACATATCATTACATTTTTACATTAGTGCTACCAGTATTACAACATCAATATTGCAACATCTACCTATCTACCTATCTATCTGTCTATCCACATGAGTAACACCCTTCTTGCCAGTAATAGTCGGTTAATTGTTACCTCAAATTTTGTGGTTTTAGTTGCATCATCTATTATTAATTGCACAACAGTGATGAAAAGTGTAAGGACAGATCTGTTGTCTTTGCAAATGCATTAGTGTTTGAAGAGGTTTGTCTTTTGGTAATGGTCAGGTTTTCTGCCAGAAAATGCACAAACACATCATTTCTTAGTTTTACTGTTGTTTATTTGAGCATAACTCTCAACAACACATTTAATATTGAAGGCATTTTATTTAACCAAACCTTGTGACATTAAACAGATGACATTTATATTTTCTTTTAAACTCAGCTTATACAGACATATTAATGGTTCTCTAGATGAACATATAATGCGCATGATGTGCAATAAAGCATCTGTTTGCTGGTCTTTTCGAGCTCATTCTCTACATGTAAAACTGCAGTTGTGTAAAACAAGCTACTTAAACTTTTAATTGTAGTTGATCAGAAGTTTTCTTCCTGATTTGTATTTAGGCTCATAGGCTGTTTTTATTGCTTTCTTGTAGTTAAGTGTGTGCATGTCTGTGGACTCGTCTATTTAAAAAAAAAAAAAATTGCACACATTTTCTTTAAATATAATATGGTTTCATGGTTCCATTTCTTGGGAATGTTGATTTTGTATGGCCATAATTATAGGAATTATGCCATAGGTTTCTGCAAAATGCCATCACGTAACAATGACAGCATAGCAGAGGCAATACATTCAGATGAACATACTTTTTTCCTTTTTTTTTTTTTTTTTTTTTAAAGTAATGAAGTAAGTTCTTCATTAAATGTAATACCTACTTAGACAATCCTACTGTAATAGTAGTTTCTTTGTTTGTATTTATTTATTTATTTTATTTTTTTTTTTTGTAGGGAGCTGGTTCATTTAGTTTAGCAGTAAGAGCCAAACGAAACTGCCAGTCCTTGTTTAGTATCACTTCTAGTTTTAATTCACCTTATTTTGCAGCACAGAAGTCAGCAGTTTTCTGTGAATGCATGAGACTTAAGGTAAATAACTAGAAGAATATCAAAGTGCAGTAAACTGTATAAAACGGTGTGTTAATACAGTAATTGCAATAATACATTCATATAATGTAAGAAATACCCATTTGCAGTATCAAGCAGCATAACTAGCAGTATCCGCTATCGACAGCTATGGATAACTAAAAGTGAATGAAACCAGAGGCCTTGCCGATTTAAATCATAATGGCAGGGCCTGGTTATACATTACAAATAAGGGTTAATAACGCAGCCAAATTTGGCAGTGTTTTGACCCATTACCAAAAATCACTTCCATGATTCAGTGTAACTATATTTTTAAGTGTTAATATTTAAAAAATTAATTTAAATAATATAAAAACATCAAACACACTGACAGAACATTATAGTGAAATGTCTAAAAAATTTCAATTGAATTATTCAAAGTGGAATAATATGTGCTGTGCAGTATAATAAATAATTACATTACAATGTACAAAACAGCAGAACGCAATACTTGTAAAGTTGCACCCTGAAACACTGTAACATTGTGCACTGACTGAACGTTGTGTAACTGGACATGAGTAAAGCAACTTTCAGTCAGATCTTTTGACTGTGAAGACGAACCAGCGCCAGAACCACCAAAAACCCAGACAGGGTTTTTTAACTGGGAAAATCCAACATTCTACCAGCAGGAGGAAGGAAGCTGGGAAGAGAACACATGAATTTATTTCATTTTTAAACTTGATGTATAACAAATTTGCGACACTCTCAAAGCATTTTGTTTTACTTACTCCGTTGTTTTGTGTCATCAGATTTTGTTGTTAGTTTGTTTTTCTTTTGATTGTGTACCAGATCCTGTAGAGGATATTAAAAGGTCAGTCACAGAGTTTAGCATCAGCTTGCAACTCATGATGCATAAACCTCAGCAAGTGGATATGTATAATATATATTAATAATATATAATTAATATAATACAATAATGTTTTTAAAGAAGTCTCTTATTTTAATCAAGGCTGCATTTATTTGATCAAAAATAGAGAAAAAACCCAGTAATATTGCAAAATGTTATTACAATATAAAATAATGTTTTTTATCTTAATATACTTTAAAATATAATTTATTCCTGTGATGCAAAACTGAATTTTAATCAGCTGTTACTCCAGTCTTAAGTGTCACATGATCCTTCAGAAATCATTTTAATATTGCTGATTTTTTCAGGACTCTTTGATGAATAATAAGTTTAAAAGAACAGCATTTATTCAAAATATAAATCTTTTCTAACAATATAAATTTATGCTATTGCTTTTTCTTAATTTAACACATCCTTGGTGAATAAATGTATTAATTTCTTTTCAAAAAAGAAAGAATAAAAAGCCAAAACTTTTGAACAGTAGTGTATTGTCACACCTCTGTGGACTGTTTAGTTGGTTTCTCCCTCTGTTGCCCATATTTGGTCATTCCTGTTCCTGTCCTTGTTAGGTCATTATTAGTTAATCACCCACACCTGTCTGTGTTCATTATCCTGTCTTTATTAGTTGTATTCACTTCAGTGTTTGTCGTTGGATCTTAAAGTTATGTTGGTGTGTGTTTCTCTGCTGTTCCTGTCTGGTGTTACCATTTGTGGATGTTATTAAAGACTTTTTGTTATATTTTGTCTTCCTACATCTCCTTCCAAACACAAGCGTGACATTGTATATTGTTAGAAAACCTTTATATTTTAAATAAATGCTGTTCTTTTTAATCTTTTATTGATCAAAGATTTTTGAAAAAGTATCACAGGTTCCAAAAAAAATATTAAGCAGCACAACGGTTTTCAACACTTAAAATAAATCCACATATTAGGATGATTTCTGAAGGATAATAATATAAAATATTTCACAATACACAGTTTTTTCTATATTTTTGATCAAATAAATGCAGCCTTGATGAGCATAAGAAATGTCTTTAGAAACCTTAATAAATCTTACTAAACCCAAACTTTTGAGTGGCAGGGTATATATATATATATAATTCTAGACATCTACTGACTGGACTAGACTTCTCTCACCTCTGATTTTAATTGTGATCAAGAGTTCTCCATCAGGGTCCAGAACTCTGTATGATCCTCTGTCTCTGGGTGTAAAGTGACTAATGATCAAGTTTCCATCTTTGATGGTCATTCGTTCACTCTGAACTCCATCGGTTCTGCTCCAATCCTCCTTCCACCCTGTGCTTCTTCTGCCCTGATGCTGCACTTTATCAGCGATTGGCAACAGAACATCCAACTTCAGCTCCTCACCAAAATTCACAGAAATCTCATCTGAGGAGAAACACATTAATCCATGTTATAATCAATCTAATCCATAAGCAAATATCTAGGGAGGGACAATAAAAACCAGTGACAGGAAAACCCATATTTGAGATGATTAAGATGCAACATCAATACAATTACTGAAGGAAAACCAGATAACATGTTATAATTTGACTAGTTTTGACTTTACCATCGACACAAAGTTGGTACATCTTGGTTTGCTCCAGCACAGTGTGATTATCGCTGTAAGTGAGTCTTAAAATATACATCCCAGCATCACTGAAGCTCAAATCCTTGATGATGATGTCGCATGCTCCTGTCTTACATACTCTGCCAAGACATTCTTCAGTCTGACAAACAGGGATGTTTTCTGACTGCCTTAAATCAATATCAGGAATCTCACTGCCATGATATTGACATGGCAGAGTGACGTTGCCTCCTTTTATCCCTATAAGTAAAGGGGAGGTTTCTGCAAAAAAAAAAAAAAAAAAAAAAAAAAAAAGTATATTAATTTAGTACTGAAAATACATGTGGTCATTCTCTCTATTTTAGTCAGCTGGATTAAAAAATATATAAATAAAGGCATTCTGGAAACAACAATATTAGCAGTGCCACATTTTGACATTTAAATGTTGTAGACCATAGTATAAATCTGTAGCCGATGTACAAGTGCAGTTGTAGCGAGTTGCTAAATGAACAAATAGTGTGTGATGACATAATATGCTGAAGAATGTCAAACAAAGTCACTTGACTGAGTAATGCAACAGAGATGCAATCAACTTAAGTATAACTGAAAACCAAAAGCGGTTACAGTTTATCAACAAAAATGACTG